>NC_061069.1:10322814-10380314 GCF_021917145.1 Hypomesus transpacificus
TTTCACTCTTTCACTCTTTCACTCTTTCACTCTTTCACTCTTTCACTCTCTCTCTCTCTCTCTCTCTCTCTCTCTCTCTCTCTCTCTCTCTCTCTCTCTCTCTCTCTCTTTTTCTCTCACTTTCTTTCTGGCAGTCAAGTTCTCCTTTGTAACAGTATATGTTGAAAGAATTGGTGTTATTCCAGTCATTGCTCCACACTTGCTGCTGGTCAGGCCATCCAAAGGAGGAGGTCACATTGTGATTGGACAGCTAGGGGGGGTGGTGGGTGGGTAAGTGCCGAAACGTGTGATTGGTTAGTCTGTCAGCGCCGAAGAGTGCGATTGGCTGGCACTTGAGTGCTGAGCAGTGTGATTGGGGCCGGGCGAGTGGAGGCGTCTTCCTGGAAGGCGTGGCTGACGTGGTATTGCTGCTTGTGAACAGGCGAGCTACCCGAGGGCTGGGAACGAGCTGACACCCCTCAGGGAGAAACCTACTTCATTGACCACAAAACGCAGCGCACATCCTGGCTCGACCCGCGGGTGGACTCCCGCCTCAGTAAGTACCGGACCTCCGGACTCCCCCGTAAACAACCCCCCCCCCCCCCCCCCACCCCCCCCCCCCAAAAAACAACCAACCCATGTCACCGCCTCCCCCTTCCAACCCCCCCTGATCAATCACTACCCCTGAAACTAATCTAACCACACTGCCTCGACCTCGAGAGAGGAGCTTGGCCCACCCTGATCTGTCGGAGAAGTGGAGGATTGACACACGGCTGTGATGGTCCGACCTGGCTTGCTTCTAAATACTCAAATTGGTGATTTAATTGAACCCCCCCGATTCCGTCTGTAGTCAGTGAAAATGATTCCCTCTTCCACCCCTGAGATTTTTCTGCTTGCTGGCAGTAAACGTGTCATTAACTATCCGCATTGTGCGTGTGTATGTGTGTGTGTGTGTGTGTGTGTCCTCTCTGCTAGTCCAAACAGGGGACCAAAGCTGTCCACAGTGGGACACCTGGGTATGAAAAGACATCTAGTGAGCACTTTCAACTTTTCCCTCTCACCATCTTCAAAGAACACGTACACACACTCACACATACGTGCTCGCGCTCCGGCTAACATATCCACCCAATAACATTGGTGTTCTGCCGGTGTGTGTGTTCAGCAGCTCATGTTTGGAGCAGGAGACTTTAATGCGTTGCAGATTTTTCAAAGACTGGAAGCGGTTCTTGTGTTTTCCACTCCTTCTCCCCCCGCTGACCCTGTTGGACAGCTGATGCTGTTTCTGGGAAGCTCACGGAACAAGAGGGCCATTGTTGGCAAGGCTGTTCATCTCAGTCTTCCTCGCTATCTTCCTTCTCCTCCTCCTCCTCCCCCTTGCTTCGTTGTATCTACACCCTTTTCTTCCTCCTCCATTCTCCTGTTTCATCCTTTAGCATCCCTCCCTTCCCTTCGCTCCCTCTTCCTCACTCGTCTTGACTGCTGTCGTCTTTTTTTTCTTCTTCTTTGCCTTCGCTCGCTCACGCACGCACACACTTTTTCCATCCTTCCGCGCTGCTCTTTTTTTGACCCCGGCATCTCTTGTGTGTTCTTTCCCTGCTCACACGCCATCTCCCTCTCTCTCTCTTTCTCTCTCTCTCTCCCTCTCTTTCTCTCTCTCTCTCTCTCTCCATCTCTCTCTCTCTCTCTTTCCTGGCAGGCAGTCTTGTTGCTCCAGTCTGGGATCATGTGTTTGGCATCATGGCCGTAGCTCTGATAAATTACTGACTGGACAAGCAGAGGTAGAAAGAGGGGAAGATCGAGAGATAGAGGGAGGGGGAGGGATGGATGGAGGGAGAGGTGAGGAGGAAGGAGTGGTGAACATCTGGCCGGCCTGTTGTCTCACTGGCTACAGAGCTCATCTGGAGTCTGTTATAGAACCAGTAGAGGGTGTGTCTAGACGTGTGTGTGTGTGTGTGCTTGTTTCTGTTTACTCTGGTTCTTCAGGTTTAGGTACTACGGTTAACAGTTCATAGCGTGTTGCGACACAGCTAAATGGCTTTAATACGTTTTACAGCTTTGGATAGCTACTGGCTTCCTGTCTGCCTGTTGACCAAATATGGTGACCGTTACAACAAGCAACTTTGGAACCAGAGTGGCTGTGTGTTGAGCTCCTTGGGTTTACGTCACATGGAGTAATGGGATGATTACAGATGGTCGTGGTGCAGAGTTGTGAAGTTTGTTATATAACAATGATAGACTTTTAAGGAAAAGCTTATGGCTGACAGATGTGTTGCGTGACAGCCAGCCCTCCCCTTCGCTCTCCAGCGCACCCCCGCAGGACCGCTGACCTCATCTCTCTGAGACGCTGGGCGCCCGAGGGGTCAGGGGTCAAGGGTCAGGGAGGTGAGCTACGGTGCTGATCCAGGCATCATGTCAGGCTGCAAGCTCCCTCACAGCACTGACTCAGGGGAGAGAGAGAGAGGTGAGGGGGCCGGAGGGGAGGGTGGAGGAGTTGTAGGTTAAGTGGAGAGGGAATAAAATGAGGCAGAGAGAGATCGACGGGGCGTGGATAGTGAGTGGAAAACATCGAGAGAAACAGGAAGAGAGACAGTGAGTAAGACCATGAGAGAGAGAGACTATGAGAGAGAGAGACCATGAGAGAGAGAGACCACGAGAGAGAGAGAGACCATGAGAGAGAGAGACCATGAGAGAGAGAGACCATGAGAGAGAGAGACCAATAGAGAGAGAGAGACCATGAGAGAGAGAGACCATGAGAGAGAGAGAGAGACCATGAGAGAGAGAGAGACCATGAGAGAGGCAGAGAGAGAGAGCAGACAGACTGTGTCTACTGTTAAACCACCAGACTGTCTGTGTTCTATTCCATTGGCCTTCCCAGCTTCACATCTGGCTTTTACAGCAACATTTCTACCATGTCTGATCTGTGGAACACACACACACTCGCAAATAGTACAGGATTTTGACTCTCCTTCTCCAGGTTGGTGCCAAAGCTTGGACTTGTACTGGAAGTCAGAGTTAATGTCCTTGGATGTCTCTCTTCTCCCTCCTCCTTCCTCTCTCTCTCTCGCTCTCTCTCTCTCTCTCTCTCTCTCTCTCTCTCTCTCTCTCTCTCTCTCTCTCTGTTTGTTCCTGAGAGCGGAAGGGGGCACACTGTCTGTTCTGTCCTAAAACAGACTGAACAAATTGTCTCTAACTCTCCCTTATATTCTCTCTCTCTCCATTTCTCTCTGTGTGTCTCTCTCTCTCTCTCTCTCTCCCCCCTCTCTCTCTTTCACTGTTTTTCTGGCTGCTCTGACTAAACTCATCCCAGTGTCAGTCCGCCAGTCTTTGAGTCCTAGCTGTCCTCTGTACTGTTATCTGCCAGATAACTGCTCTGCAAATCATCAACCAGTGCTAGCTATTAGCAACACAATGCCCGACCATCTCGTGGTCCTATAATGATTATTCCATCATGAGTACAATGGTTACTGATCATTAAATGAAGCTTGGCCAGAACATGCTGTTGTCCCATCCTTGGCGTGCAACGACCCTGTCTTCGTTAACAAACTGTTTTCCAGTTGGTGTACACAGTCCACAGGAACGCTGGCTTTGCCAGGTTTGCGTATGTGTGTGTTTAGACAAGTCTCCAGACAGCCCTGTAGGTGATATCGCTGCTGAGGGTTTTGGTTTCAGCAGTGTGTTCCTGTGAGCACGTGGCCTTCAGGGGGTGGAGCCCGAGCCGTGCGTCTGGGTTGGGACCCAGCAGGTCTGGACTGAGGCTGTGCATCCAGACTGTCGAGTCAGGCTCCAGCCTGTTTCTGTTCCACCGGTTCTGGAACTGTGTGTTCCCTCCCTGCTCTGTGTTTACATCTGAGACTGTGTTTATTACAGGCTGGAGACCCAGGCTCTGTGTGGCTGTCAGCCGTGTGTGTGTGTGTGTGTGTGCGTGTGTGTGTGTGTGCGTGTGTGTGTGTGGTCTCTGCTCTTATCACCTATTAATCGGTGTTCATCAGAGGCTTGTGACATCACATAGCTAATGCTAACAAGGCTAACGTCTTTCTCCCCTCCACAGTTATGTCCCAGCATCACCACCAGCAGCATCTCCAGCAGCCCCAGGTCCAGGCCCAGGTCCAGGCCCAGGTCCAGGCCCAGGTCCAGGCCCAGGTCCAGGCCCAAGCCCAAGCCCTGGCCTCGCCTGGCTCTCTGCCCCAGCAGCAGATGAGCTTGTCCAGCCCGCTGAGCGTGAGTGCCCAGCAGCAGCAGCAGCACCAGAAGATGCGCCTGCAGAGGATCCAGATGGAGAGAGAGAGGATCCAGAGGCGTCAGGAGGAACTGATAAGACAGGTGAGGTCACCGGGACACACTCACAGCTCCCTCACACACACACACACACACACACACACACACACACACCAACACACTGACATACACAAACACATCCACAATAACCTCATTGTAGAGTCCTGTAAAGTAAAGTAGCCAGGTATCGTAGGGTCTGTAAATAATGTTTCTTCTCTGATTTGCCTTTTACATGCCCTCTGCTATCCCAGGATACACTACTTTGCGCTGTGATTTACTTGGCCTTTTTTTTCCATTTTGAAGTGTATATTAGTGCCCCCTGGTGGAAACAGTAGGAAATAATACTGTCCAACGCTGGTTTGGACCAGCACCCACAGGAAGAAGAGTGTTTAAAGTGAGACACCCAGACAGGCAGGCAGACAGGCAGACAGGCAGACAGACAGGCAGACAGACAGACAGGCAGGCAGGCAGGCAGGCAGGCAGGCAGGCAGACAGACAGATAAAGAAAGAAAGAAAGGGAGTCAGAGTGTGTGAGAGTGTTAGAGTGTGAGAGAGTGACTGGGCTTGTCTTGGCGGGGTCTGGTTGTACTTCTAAGGACTGGAATCCCCCTAACTCTTAACATGACTCCCAGGGCTTTCACAGTGAAAGGGATCCTCCACTATGTGGTTTGTGTGTATGTGTCTCAGGTGACAGGTGTGTGTGTGTGTGTTAGTGTGTAAAGGCGTCAGGGTAAGGTTACCTGTAAAGCAAAAAAAATGCCTTTTAAGTGATCTCTTGTCCATATGACCTGTCATTCATTCATTCATTCATTCATTTATTCATGGGCACAGGTATAGTAATCTCAAATCTCTCCTCCTCTCTTCTCTTCTCTTCTCCCCTCCTCTCCTCTCCCCTCCTCTCCTCTCCTCTCCTCTCCTCTCCTCTCCTCTCCTCTCCTCTCCTCTCCTCTCCTCTCCTCTCCTCTCCCCTCCCCCTCCCCCCTGTGTACTGTTGCTTCCCTCCAGGAGGTGGCGCTATGTAGACAGCTGCCCATGGACTCAGACAGCATGGCATCATTGCCCACTGCTGGCAACCCAGCCTCCATGAACCAGGGCAACATGAGCCAAGGCAACATGCCCACCAATGGGGCAGACCCCTTCCTCAACAGGTACCTAATGAAGTTTCTGTGGTTCCTATTTCCCTTTTCTCTCTCTCTGTCTCTCTCTGTCTCTCACATGCTATCTCTCTCTCTCTATCTCTCTCTCTGTCTCTCTCTTTCTTTCTCTCTCTCTTTTGGGCTGCCCTTCACTTCAGTGTTTCTAACCTGTGTGTGTGTGTGTGTATCCCCTCCCCAGTGGCCATTTCCAGCACTCTCGGGAGCAGAGCACCGACAGTGGCCTGGGCCTGGGGTGTTACAGCATCCCCACCACCCCCGAAGACTTCCTCAACAACATGGAGGAGATGGACACAGGTAACACACTCACACACACACACACACACACTGCTTCTCACTCTTGTTCTCCTCGTTCACACGATGACAGACGGCCCTACACACTCCAGCACCAGTTACACCCCTCTCCCGTGTCTGTCTGTCTGCCCCCCCCAACCCCCCCCCCCCCCCCCCCCCCCCCCCCCCCCCCCCCCCCCACACCAGGTGACAGCATGGCACAGGTCAGCCTCAACGTGACCCAGCACAGTCGCTTCCCAGACTTCCTGGACTCTCTGCCGGGCACCAATGTTGACCTGGGAACCCTGGATGGGGATCTCATACCCATCCTCAACGACGTGGAGTCTGTCCTCAACAAGAATGAGCCCTTCCTCACCTGGCTGTAGACACACGCGACCCCCCCCCACACACACACACACACACACACACATATACACACAGTCCATTGCGCACACTTTACACTCACGCACTCCCAAACACCCAGCGAGATTAAAGATTCACTCCAGAAATCTAAAGACCCTTAACATTTGTGCTACCTTTGGATTCAAATCAGCATCCCGCTGAGATGCTGTTACTCCGTCTGTATCCGTCATTACTCACACACACACTCACACACACACACACACACACACACACCCGTCAGAGTCCAGAACAAAGAGATGCAGAGTATTAACCAAAGCCTTGAGAGAACAAAACAGCAACACAGCACACAGGAGAGCACATGAGCAAAGAACAAAGTAAGTCTTCACAGAGGTCAAAACTACCTTCCGGCACACACCCTGGTTTGGTATAATCATCGCTGAAATCTGGACAGCATTCCGGTCTCTCTGGGAGTGATGCTTTAAGTGGAACAATTATATCTAGTACCTACCAATGCAAGAATGATCATCCAGTGCAGTCATTGTAGTTTATTTGTTGCTGTGACCATCAATAGAGTGCAGGGAGGGCTTTTTAACCAGTAGGTGGAGCTAGAGCTTCAGTTTCTGATATTGTTACGAAATGGTTCCCGAGGTTTGGAGGTTGGTCCAGGATATAAAATGGACCCCTGTGTTGGTCCCTCACAGTCCGAAATATGACAGGGTGTTAAGAAACAGACTTTAACATCCATCTCTCCGGAGAACCAGGTTCCTGTGTTTGTGGTTCCAGTGCCAAATCCAAATCGTTAACACCAGAACTGTTTTCACAGCAGCCATACCACCTCTGTTCTTCTTTTTAAGGTTATACCAAATAAATGTTTCCTACTGTTCGCTCTATCACTACAGAAAGCTTTAAAATGTTCAAAAAAAATGTTTTATTTTGTTGTCATTTTGATTATTGTACTCCGGCTAACAACAGTGTAGCTATAGAACACTAAAGCTTGTGCCACAGTGATACAGCGATGTGCATACTTAGGATTGTGTTTTATACCAAGTACTTTTTATATACTACAGTATTCTCTTTTTTTTATATACTGTAAAATAGCCTATAGATGGGTTCTGAAAGCATCTGTTGCCATTGTAGGACTTATAATATAGAGTTTGCATTTTTAGTATTTATCAAGAGCTATGATTTTAGAGATTGAGAGATTTTAGTTTTTTTTTTTTATGAAATTGAGATTTCAAAGCATCACAAGTCAGTGAGAAAGAGACATAGACATCTGATCTGTGAGTGTTGGAAGTTACGACACTTTGAGGCTTCTGTGGAAGGAACTTGATAATCCTCGATGAGTAAATTCTGTGCCAGTGTTTATTTACTCTTAAATGCATCCCTCCATCATCCTTTCCTTGAGGTAATCTGGGGTCGACATGCCAGCAGGAGAGCATGTGCTCATTCACATAGATTACACTGAGGCTGTTCTTGTGTGATTGGTCGTTTTTCAAGGATGGTAGATGGGGTGCCTTTTTGAGACGGTTCAAATGGAGGTGTGGTGTCTTGTCCAGATAAGGTGCCTTTGTTTCATAACCCCCAGGGGGGGGGGGGGGGACACAGGGGAACATGCCACACGTGTTCTGCGCTGTCTTGAGTGTAAAGGATTTTCACGGTATTATCAGATGTAATTGTCAGGAGTTTGTCAAGTGATCACGCTCTGATTCTGGCCCCGCCCATACAATGAGGTTGGACAATCTATTATAGTTTTTCTTTGTTTTTTCTACATCTGTTTGTCTCAGTTTTTGTATTGCATGTTGAATGAGCCTATATTCAGACTATAGCCCAGCCATGTACGGCCACTACTTTGTCAGATTACTGTGTAGCACGTTAGGACTGAGACGGCGAGAGTGATGGGTCATTGGGGGGAGAGGAGTAGGCGCTGAATCTTAGAGGGGGAGGGGACTGGGTGGGGGAGAGGGGTCAAAGGGGGGGTTGATGCAGTGATGCACCTAAAGTGGCGATTTTCAGCACAGGCCAACACCGCGCTCATGATGTCCTAACGTCACGATTCAATTGGAGGATGGGAAGGGGAAGGGAGGGGGGAGACAGCTACCAACCTACGCCCGACACTTCCTGTTTAGTGTGGGAAGACTGAGACGAGCTTTGACACGCCCTGCCACACTAATATTCACCTGCCCTCCGGCTTTAGCTGAAGAGTAATGGCTCAAGTGATGGGCCCGTTGGCATTGACAGGGCGTTGAGGATTGGAGGAGATCTTGTTGGGGGGGTGGGGGGGTGGGCATGGTTGGGTGGTGGCGGTGGACCTTACTGTTTAGAGGGCTCAAATTAAAAGTTTACGAAGGCGAACGTTTCTAGCTTGTGATTGACATGTGCGGCTGTAAATGTACCCCCGATGGTAACAAAATAACCAGGGGCGCGGTGACGCCCTGCAGTGTTTTAGGGAGACTGAGGATACTTTACTGTGAGTACCTCAAGCTTGACTAGGAGCATTCTAGAATGCCATGGACAGAACTAAGGTTGTGGCTACCGATATTTTAGCGCTGAGCAGCGCTGAGCAGCGCTGAGCAGCGCAGCAACGTGCCTAGGGCTTAGGGTTTGTGTTGAGGTCAAGGCGGTGTGGTGTTGAGGTTGTGTCGCTGGCGTCGGTTAGCTGGGTCCAGGGGGACGTTTAAGGCTTGCAGAAGAGTGGTGATGTCACACACTAACATACAGCCATACTATCCCCTGGAAAGGCAGTGTGCAGTTCATTTGTTTGGATATGATTATGTAATCTCAGTAAGAAGTCTCTGATAATGGACAATAAAACTGTGTAACATGTTTAAAGATGAAATTAAAAAAAACTTTAATAAATTGGTTTGAGTACCACGGAACCTCTGTCTTGTGTGCTTTTCCCCAAACAAATTAAAAACATATCTTAATTTATCAACCGAGAATACTACCATGTGTTTCGAGACTGGTGTTTCTATAGGAGATGTTTGTTCAATTCATAAAGATAATGTTGTTTGTGCTGTCAGTGAAACTGATGTGTACGCGCGTTATATGGTGCAACAAAACCCCCCATAAACCCAGATCACAGAGGCTCCTTAGTACCAGCCAAGGCCTCCGCTAATATTGACTCTGTGAAGGGGAAGCTGGGCATGTTCCCTTATTACAAGAAACAACCTGGTATAAAGTCATAAAATGTCACATGGGCTAACAGCCTTGTCAAATGAAGCTGGCGCAGATGTATCTGTTGACGTGTGAACACACTTCCCTTCTGAGGGAAGCTCCATGTTTCTGACCTCAGAGAGCCAGTGGAGTCGGAACAGAGATAAGAGATCTCATAAATGGATTTAACTGACGTTTAAACAATTTATTTTGTATATTTGTTTTAATGTATATACAATAATTATAACATTGTTATACTATAAAATGCATTCATTCATAGAAATAGGGATGGAATTACATTCATAGCTTTCATTCGCCGAACAGTAAAAAAAAAAAAAAAAGGAAATATTCAGAATAAATAGTCAAAAAAAAAAGTATCTCTGATAATGGATCTGGAATGTTTACTGCCGTCATAAGCGTTTGCATCAAGCAGGTAGCTGGTAACCCTGGTAACCCTGGTAACCCTGTAGAGTGTCAACTGCCGGATAAGTTCAACAGCTTCGCTCAAAGGTCAAAACGGTGTTTCTCAGGAAGTCTTGAGGTTGTCCTACGATTAATCGCTCTGCAACACAAGAATGAGACGTCGACACGTTTACCAAAAGACCATGACGACAAAGGAGGACCCCCTCAACGGCTGTATTTATCAGTCCGTATGAGATCAGGACATTCTGTTTGATGTTGGCGTGACTGAATCCAACCCCAGGAGAGCCAGGATACAGGGCGATAGAGTATCAGTGTGACTGTCGGGGCTAATTCCTGTCCAGATCACAGAGGTCATGGCTAGATAACATGACCCAGAGGAGCCATTCAGACAAACAGAGAGGCGATCGAGCAAGGTTATGTGGGAGGCAGCCTTGGTCTCTGTCAATAAGCCTGAGTCTGTGCCTCAGATACCACAGTCAGCGTGATACAAATCTACAATCTCAAATCTGGTATCTAAACCCCACGGGCTTCTCTTAAAATGCCTAACTTTTGAGATTATTTTTGACCTCTCGCAGCGTCTATAGTGCAGGGCCCAACCCTGTTCCTGAAGATATACCGTAACCTATCTCTTCGTATCTCTCCAATGAGAATACGTTTCCATTCCTAATCCAGCACGACTGATTCTAATAACTAACTAGGTGACGGGCTGAATCCTGTTCCAACTGGGGTGAGAGTGAAAAACCTACAGGAGGGGTAACTCTTCCAGGGCAGGGGTCAGGCCAGAGAACCTGCTCTAGCATCACTAAGGTTCTCCTCTGGGTTGTGGAAGCCCCACTGCCAGGGTCCTGCCCCTCAGGTTGCCCCTCTTACCCCACAGCAGCCGCAGCAGTCTCCGAAGATGGTGCCGATGAGGCCGTTGATGGCCTGGAAGGCACAGAGCGCCACCTGGACCAGGCCTATGATCAGCAGGATGGCGAAGAGAGTCAGGTGCCACGTCACGATGCCTTCCGGTGCCACACACACATCGTGCATGGTGGAGTTGGATAGGTAGTTACTGGATGTGGGGAGGGGGGGGGGGGGGAAGGGGGTTACAGGTCTAGGTTAGATATATATAGTCATAGAACTGTCCAATTATGGGTTTAAAATGGGTTTGAGATATTATCATACACCTAGCTCATTATAGAGCTCAGTTAGAGATGTAAACGTGAAGGCAGTTTTAAATCTAGCTTGGTGATTCAGACATAAAACTAACCAGTTATATATCTAGGTCAAATGAATAGACATAGAGCTAGCCATTTATAGATCTATTCTCCGGAGAATAAGGGATTGTAGGGACCATGTTTCCATACATTTGTGTACCAGCACTCACCCATTGTCGAAGGGGTAGCCCCATGACAGATTTGTGGGAGATCCATATCCACAAATGGGTCCTCTGTTGATGGCCACGGACGATATGATGAGGGAGTATGCGGCCCCAGCGACTCCCACGGCAGCGAAGATGATGGAGGTGAAGCTCTGAGGGAGGAAAGGTCAAAGGTCAAGGGGGTGTCATGTGATCCGACAACCACCATGTCATCACTGCGGGACACATCCGCAAAGAGATCCGTCCGTTCAGACCTAGTGTGTGCCGTCGTGACGTTTTCCCCCCCACATCCTTTCAATGTTCTGAGTTAGGCCTAGTGCCAAGTAACCATAACTCTTGCAGACAGATCCACACCTTACTAACTGATTATGAAAGTCATTTCTCAGAGGCGTTCCCCAAATCAACCAATCAGGAATGTGTGATGGCTCAGTTGATATCTTCTGCCTACATGCCCCCACCCCCCCCAGTATCGATGAGGTGATAAAGAGGGGTGAAAGTCTGTTCTTTGTTCCTGCGGTCTCCCTGATTAGAATGCCATCTCTGTTTCCCAGTCATGAGAAGTGGCAGTCAGGGAAAATGTTCTGCCTCGGGTCGATTGATATCGAGATATTATGAATATGTGTGGGAGTGTGTGTGTGTGTGTGCGAGTGCTGTGTGTGCGTGCACGTGCAAAACAGGGAGAGAAAAAGAGCGAGAAAGTGAGAGAGGCTCCAGAGTTGGAGACGCTTTCTCCCTCTCCGTCCTCCTTACCGCACATCTCTTCCCACAGCTTTCATTGCCACAGCAACCACAGCAGTCATTGTTCTTGAGCCCGAGGAAGACCAGAGCTGGGAAGATCATCTGATCGAGAGAGAGAGAGACAGAGAGAGACAGAGATACAGACAGAGAGAGGCAGAGAGAGAGAGAGACAGATAGAGAGAGGAATGAAAGAGGAAGTGCAAGGGGGAGAGGGACAAACAGTTAAGATAAGCTCAAACATAGCAATATACAATAAACCACAGAAGGAACCAGATCACACATCCTCATTTATTGAGCACTGTCGAAAAACATTTATAAGACCACACCTGTAAAATGTCTGATTACAAAAAGCCTTATCCGATTGGGGATTCAAACGGGCAACCGTTGCAAACTACTGCCTCAATACGCCTAGTTCAGAATTTCACGAGACCCTCCACGAGGCCCCCGGATGCTCCCAAAGGATCAACGACTCCCACAAAGTTTACCAAAAGCACCCGAAGACTCACCAGCACTCCAGATCCCAGGAGCCCTCCCATGTAAAACACCTCTTCTGTGATGTGGTCGCTGGTGTCAGCCACTTTGCCTCCGGGGAAAAACAGCAGGATGTTGCACAGGACACTCACGATAGCCAGTGGGATCAGGGTGATGCCCAGGCACTTGGCGAAGCCTCCAGTACACATGGTTCTCTCTCTGGCACGCTCACACACACACACGTCGAGAATATATCCGAGATCAAAAGTCCCTCTAAGAGCCTATACACCTGTTTAGCAGCAAGTTGAGCACCTGATTCAATCCCTCAAACTGGAACTGGAAGTTTATATAAGACCCCTCCTGTGATGTCACTGACGCTTGCCTCCCTTTTTTTTTACAGCAGTTTTCCTATGACAACCACCTTCGTCTGACTGGTTAATGTTCTACCAGGGGATTTGCTTGGCGGCCTGGCCTCAGCCGTGGGCTGTCAGGGGTATTGATCGCTCCTGTAGGGCAGGGCTTGGAGCGTCACGCTGCACCTCCAGGTTATCAGTGGAGCCATTCTGTCTTGGGTTAGTCTTTACCTCAAACCGGGGCCTGAGCCTGTCATGTCGGTCTTGTCTTATCCCTGTCTGACACACCTTGATTAAAAAGTCAGACAAACGCAATTGGATTTGTTGACTGTGAGGCATATTTAACTGAGTCACACCAAAGTTACTTAGAGTTTGTCACATGGAGAGTAGTATGCCCATTACTGTCAGTTATATCTACACTGACTTGTCACACAGCTTAGCTTTTGTATTCTGTAATGTAGATTAGAGCAGAGGTGTCAATCACGTCTCTTCACAGGTAGGCCTATATCGTCGTCTGCGGTCACTCATTTCAAATATATAGATTATTAACAATTCAACTCATTTCAATTCAACAATTCGTTTATGGTATATTTGTAGTGCATAAGCAAAGACACCTAGAGATCAATTTCATTAGACACGAGTCCAGTGGCGAAAATCTGTTATCAACTTTGGGGGGGACAATTATGTTACATTTTCTCAAGAGCAATTTCTGAGGGGGACACCAAAATGGTTGCTGTAACACAGCCTACATTGTAATATGTTAAATGTATATTGAGGAACCATAACTAATACTCCTGGATAATTTATAGTTAGTAACTGAAGGGTTGTCTCAACTTGTTCAAATGTAGTTATAAGTAGTGTTTCTAATCAGTCAAGTATGAATGCAGGTGTACAGTATTTACAACCAGCAATACCAAGAAAGGCCAGTATATACTGTACACTGTGAGTGCAGTTTTGTAATCACAATGGGCGTGGTGCAGTCTCCTCTAAAATAAGCTCAATTGAACCATCATTCGGTTCGGAATTGGAATCGAACCGGCAACCTTCTGATTACTAGCCCGACTCCCTAACCGCTCAGCCATCTGACTCTCCGTACCACCACTGAGGTGACGAGACAGTAAGTGCCACTGCTTCCTGCTGGCAAAAAGGTTGACCCCCGGTCCTGCCATGGCTGTGACACTGTCATCTGAAGTCTCTCTCTGGCTCTTTCCCTTTCACCACCCTCACTGACTCACAGTGTCTCCTAGAAAAGACATAAGGTGTTTGCCATCCTCCTAACTACCAGTACCCAATACTACACAATTAATCACAACAACAATACCATTGCCTCAAACTAATCGTGGTTCAGTCACCAGTTAAAGAGTTGGGGTATCCATGGCATTGTCCAATTATGTCCCTATTTTACAAGTCTAAAGAAGAGAACCCGTCGTGTTGCCAAATAAGAGACTCAACAAACTTACCTGAGACCCCGTCTCTGCCAGTCTGTTCCTGCCTACCTGCAGCTCTATTGTCTGTTTGTCATCTGGTGCCTCCTCTGCCTAATGGCATCATTATGAACCATTGAATTAGCACATTTCACATCATTTTTATGAACATTTTATCAACTAGTCTTTGAGATTAGGCCACTAGGGTTCTTTCTTTGCGTTTTGGTGTCCTGAAATGCTCTGATGTCCGTCTTTATTTTTTCTGCAATTTTTCTACCATGCTGGCTGCACACACAATGTGCAGGTTATTTACAGTAGGAGATGGATGGGCTTCTATCATTTATTACCATTCTTCTAGAATAGGCTTCGATCTACCAGGTAGCTAGACAGTTAGGAAAGGTGAAACGGATTGCATTGACAAGGATTGACAGCTGTATGAGTTCACCCTTTACACAACGCAAACTGCAACCATATTAATATAATTCACGTTTTAGGTATGCACGAGTCTAGTTCGGACGTACAGAAGTCCACTATCTGTAAATCTGTGATCCATTATCTCTGAGACTTTTTTACAATCCACGAATCATCGATCAAAGAATAAAAAGCCTTTAGCGGTTCGTGTTTACAGTTATGATTGAACTGTGCCCTGTGCCTCAACGAAGAAAGATTTTACAATTATTATACAGGACATGTCAACTGATCTTTTATTCAACTCGCGTCGGTCACCTGTTGTTTGTTTGCATGGCTGCGTGGCGTCCAGTCAGCCTTTGGCTTCCAATATCGGACTTGGTGAGTAGCGTATGTGGAGATAATATTTTTGTACGTTATTTTTAATGTTAGTTGGGCATGTGTGAGAGTAAATGCGTGCATGCTATTTGTTCGATAGTAGGAGGGCATTTGTAGTAAAGTAACATTTGTTCATCCACGAGCATAGCAAACAGAGTTTAGCGTGCTTACGACAGTCACACTCTTGGTCTCTGAAAGTATGCTGATATTAAAACACACGTGGTTATGATGACATCATTGATGTCTCCACAGACATCCTGAAGAAAGGCGGGAATGCTGCTGATGCTGCGGTTGCCATGGCAGCCGCGCTCGCCGTTACAGAGCCATGCAGCACTGGGATTGGTGGAGACAGCTTAAGTCTCTTCTATGACGCTAGCACTGGCAACGTGCGCGGCCTCAATGGCAGGTGAGATCTTGAGCCTTAATCGATCAGAAGGCATTGACCAATAGAATTGAACAAAGGCACATTCAGCCTCTCTCTCTCTCTCTCTCTCTCTCTCTCTCTCTCTCTCTCTCTCTCTCTCTCTCTCTCTCTCTCTCTCTCTCTCTCTCTATCTCTCTCTCTGTCCTCCAATATTTCAGTGGCAGGACCCCCAGAGCTCAGACCATTGACTTCCTGGAGGGGCGGGGCTACAGTGTTTCTAACCCGCCCCCTCCCTTCCACGCCCTGAATGTTACTGTGCCTGGGGCAGCTGCTTGCTGGTCTGATATTGTCTCACTGTTCGGCAGTCAGCAGGTACACAGGTCTCTCCCCCTGTCTCTTTCCCTGTCTCTCTCCCTGTCTCTCTCCCTGTCTCTCCCTGTCTCTCTCCCTGTCTCTCTCCCTGTCTCTTCCTGTCTCTCTCCCTGTCTTTCCCCCTGTCTCTCTCCCTGTCTCTCCCTGTCTCTCTCCCTGTCTCTCTCCCTGTCTCTCTCCCTGTCTCTCTCCCTCTCCTCGACGGCCGTGAATCCCCTAATAACTCACATTCTCTGGACGTGTCTTTCAGTATCCGTCCATCAATAAAACAGCTTGTACTCTACCCACTTGTTATTTTATCGCAGGCATTACTGTGGCCATGGTGATAGAGGGGATGTTCCCAAACTAGATCTAAACGCTGTGCTCTTCCTGTTTACAGGCGACACAGCTGATGGATGATGTCCTTCCATCCCTCAGTCACACACACCTGAGGATGTTTATAGACATATTTGTTTGTCTTCGGGCTCCGTGGGCCTGTGTCCAGCTCAGCCTACCTGTTGTGCTGTTGTAATGTGTTGCCGTGGAGTTCAATATTTGCCTTTTAGACTATAGCTCTACACATCTGTTTGCTATTTCCTTTCATGTCCTTGTTTCTGTGTTGTAGCATGTCTGCGTATGTACTATGTGTATACTTTTTTAGTCTGTATGTGTTCATGTACAGTACTGTGTATAAGTCTTGGGCACCCAAGATTTTTTTACACAAATAATGTCTTCTACTGTATTTCTTCAATGAAATGCTACAGCTTTTCTTGAATTACATGTTTCAATGAGGGCGGTGTGTACACGAAGGCAGCTTTTATTATTAATATTTCATTCGTAATTAAGAACAACACAGGAATTGCGCAAAGCAGTTTATAAATTAGTAGGCGACATCTCTGGTGTTTCGTCGGTGAGGAGGCAGATGAGGATACTTATAGTGATGCAGAAAGTTTTGTACCGTACCTATTTGTAGTAAAACACATTAGAATTATAGTAAATCTAAACTTAATGTTGCTACATTTTTTCGTTTTAGTGTATCAGATTTGAATGCAACATTTAATCAAAGAAATATATGTAATGTAACATTTTTATTTGTACAGCAGTATAAAAGTGCAATTTTGCTAAACCTTTTGTTAGATTATTTACTTTATTATTTCTTAAAGCATTTTTCTTTAACTTTATTTTTATTTTTATTGTGCCTAAGACTTTTGCACAGTACTGTATGTTGAGACGTGTAAGACATGTTCCAGCCTGTGTCTTCAGGAGGAAGTTGTGTCGTCATTTCGTCTGCCGTCGCTGAATGTCCCTGTTTGGTGTCAGACAGCACCGCGTGTAAACACCAGTAAACTACCCAGAACACACTGGATAAACAGACCATGAGCCCTCAGACACAACACACACATGTAACACATAACATCTCTGTATACTGGTCAGAAAATATTTCCTGTGTTTTTGTATTCGCCGGTCATGGAATTTCCCACCTGTTCTGCGGATGACGGGGTTAACACATGCATGCTGTGTTTTGTTTTACTTTACGCTTAGGGTTTCCTACAAACTTAACCTTCCTGCAAAGTTGGGACTCTTCTTCTTCCTTTGAGGTAGTGACCATGTGTTTCCACTTCCTGTGGTCAGCTCTCCCTACAGGAAGTGCTGCAGCCCGCCGCTGAGCTGGCCCTGGTGGGGTTCCCCGTCGCCGAGGTAACCGCCTACCACTGGGCCAAGTGGGTGGCTACCATGCGCGCCGCCGGGAGGGAAGTGGGCAGTGACTTCCTCATCAATGGGCAGGCGCCCAATCACGGCCAAGTGTTCCGTAACCCCGCCCTTTCCCGGACCTTCCAGGTAAACAGAGACTCCTGCAGGGTAATCAAGCCTCATCCTGTGCCCCCCCCGCACACACACACACACACACACTCCCTCCCACACTCCCCCACTTCCACCCGACCTTTGACCCCTGGACAGCCTTTACACCAGAGGCCATCTGGCCCTTCAAGACAGCAGGGAGGGGGCAAACCACCGAGCTCCCCGGCGCTGCCTGAGTGGCCCTTGGTCTAGATCGTCTTTGACAGAGGGAGGAACACCCAGAAAGAGATATCTCTGCATGATTCACACAGGCGTGTCCAGGCACATACCTGTCTGTCATGCGTCACAGGCAGGATACTTAGCGCTAGTGTGGACTGTATTGATCTAGGGGCTTTATGACACTGGTGAATGAATCACCACAAGGAGGAGTGGGGGTGGGGGGGGGGGGTCGTTAGGTTGGGGAGACCGCACCATTCAACAACGAGAAAAACGATTTCTGTGTGTGTGGGTGGACGTAGGACAATGCGACCCTCTTGTTGTGCTATGTCATGGGGTTATGCTAACATTCACACCTTGTCTACTCCATTCACGCATGTAGACTGTATGTTCTGTTAGCATGTCCTTCCTGTGTTTGCTGTGTCCTCGCAGGGATAGTTAGTCATTACTACAGCTGCTCTGCTGTTGGGTTTGTTCTGTTAGGTTTCACTGTCTGCCCAGACACTGTGTAGCGTGTGGAGGGTTCACTGTTTACCCTCCCTTAGTTCACGCTGACAGGTCAACTGTTTTCTCCGTGTACATGCACGTTGTGATTCCTTCACGGATGCTTGTGTCCTCTGGGATCTTAATATCCTGTACAGTCCTGTGTGTGTGTCCCAGGCCTTGTGTTGAATCTGAGTCCTTGAGTACCTACTTGTGTGTGTTTACGTACGGTCGTGTGAGGAACAACTTTCCTCAGACCTCCATGGGAATCTGTTCCCCTTGTGTTCTCAGTGTAAAATAATTAGATTTTATTAAAAAAATATTTTCTTCAAAAGGTTTTGAAATGTTGAAAATAAATTATTTTCAAAACTATCTTTGAATGCATCATTGATGAGAACAGTACATTTTTTCAACCTTTTTTATTGAAAAAATTAATTAAAATACTTCCCAAAATTATTTTTCAGGCCTCATGCCCCCAGGGAAACGTTGTGTTCTGAGTGTAAAAGACTGATGTATAGTTGAAACTTGCTATACATAAGGATCATAGTAACATACATCACCAGCATCACTGTATTGCTTTATAAATGGCCAGACTCTAACATACAGGGGGAGGAAGTTGATCTTTAAGACTTTCATCGAACCTGCGTGTGTTGGTTTGCGTACGTGTGTGTGTCTTCAGGACTTTTATTGAACCTGTGTGTGTGTGTATGTCCAGCTGCTAGGCCAGCAGGGTAAAGCAGGCTTCTACAGAGGCAGAGTGGCAGAAGCCATCGCTGACATCATCAGAGAGAACGGGGGTGTGATGACTCCAGAGGACCTGGGCAGCCACAACAGCCAGGAGATCACACCCATCTCCACCGACTACAAGGTACGGCCCCACCCAGGACGGCCCCCATGCAACAAACCCAGCTCACAGTATGTACTGCGGCTGGCCAATAAATAGGCCCTTAGATGCGTGATTAGATGGGTGAATGTGATTTGAATCTGCCAGGGTGTGAGACTGTGGGAGCCACCACCTAATGGGCAGGGCATGGCAGCACTCATTGCCCTAAACATCTTGGAGAACTTCCCTGTTAAAGGTACAGTACGCTCAAAGCACCCTACAACACACCAGGACAGCTACGTTCATATGAACGACAAGATCCACTCACTATGGGAAACTATTTCTTTGATATAAAGTCTCATTTCTGTGTGTGTGTGTGTGTGTGTGTGTGTGTGTGTGTACAGAGTTGGGTCACAACAGTGCCAGCTATCTCCATGTTGTGGCTGAAGCTCTGAAGCTGAGTTTAACAGATACGATGCATTACTGTGGCGACCCAGACCATGTGACTATACCCCTGAAAGGCCTACTGGCCAAAGACTACAGCCATCAGAGGTCCCAGCTTATCAATATGGAGAGGTAGGACTACAAACCCCACAAACCCCACAAACCCCACACAGACAAGTACAGAAGGCCCTACACACACAGAGAGAGAGAAAGGTAGGACCACTTTACAAATACACAGTATGAATTACAGCCATTTCTCATTCCAGTCCAGAAAAATGCCACACTCACATTTGCAAACCTCACCCATCTCTCTCCCGCTCCTTTTTTCTAATCTTTCAATCGTTAATCTTTCCAATCTAATTCCGTCATTTACTGTCTCACCCTCTCAGCCCCCGCGGGCCCCGCCCCTCCCCTGCCTTGTACCACTGTGTACCAGGCGCTTTCTGTCCACTCTGATAACACTGTTTACCTCTGCCCTGCCACGCCTTGTTCTACAGCCCCCACACTCCTATCACCTTCTGACCCACCTGTAATGGACCTCTGTAGGAAACATTCGGAGTGTGTGTGTGTGTGTGTGTGAGTGTGTGTGTTGATGTATGTGTGTGTGTGTGTGTGAGTGTGAGTGTGTGTGTGTGTTGATGTATGTGTGCGCGCCAGAACACATGCCAGTACTGATACTCTTGGTCATTAATGTAGTACTTCAGTCACTCAAAAGATGATCCCTCCTATATGACCTCATTTATTCACAGTCAATTGCTAAATGACTGCTATCTGTAGTAGAGAATGACGTGGGAGATATAATTGCCCTTTCTGACACATGCCACAGATTTCTCAATGGAGCTTGATTCACATTCCATGTGACATGTTTTTTCCACAAAAACCATGGTAGAGAAACCAACCGGAGTAATCCATTCACAGAGATTAAGTCTTATTTTCAACTTGTTTTCTTGGCGGGTTTCAAAACAACGTTTCATACACACACACACCGTCATGTAGCCTCCTAGAATCATTTGACGGGGGATGGAGTTTTGACGGGCTACTGAAGGGTTAAGAGATTAAATTGATGCATTGTTATACATTTAAACATCACTTTCAGGGACCGGGTCATTCCACTGGTGTTAAGAGGTTGTGGGGATCTGACCTCAGATCTGTGTTTGTCTTCAGGGCCCGCGGTGAGGTGGAGCGTGGCGTCCCTACAGGAAGTGACACGGTGTACTTCTGTGTGGTGGATGGTCAGGGCAACGCCTGCTCCCTGGTCAACAGTAACTACATGGGCTTTGGGACGGGCCTGGTCCCTGGGGGATGTGGCTTCTCTCTGCAGGTGGGCCACAGCCTGGTCATACAAACAGAGGACATTAACTAACAGACGGACAGGCTGACAGGAAGACAGACAGACAGACAGGTGGACGGACAGGTGGACGGACAGACAGGCTGACAGGTGGACGGACAGACAGACAGGTGGATGGACAGGTGGACGGACAGGTGGATGGATGGACGAACAGAAAGACAGACAGACAGACGGACAGACAGGTGGACGGACAGACAGACAGGTGGACGGACAGGTGGACGGACAGAAAGACAGACAGACAGGTAGATGGGTGGCCAGTCAGAGAGACAGACATTGCTCACCTACTGTCCAAGAACACACATATAGAATGGTTGTATTAGAACAGTGCTTTCAGTGTTAGTTTTTTGTACTCCGTCAGTGCAGGTATAAAACATATAAGTACAAAACAGATACATTCAGAACCCAAAGTCAGGATCTCAAAAACGGTCGGTCTCATTGTGGTTGTCCTGCTCCCCATCCAACCCGGGTCTCTTTGTGGTTCTGTCAGAACCGCGGCGCCAACTTCTCCCTAGACCGTAACCACGGTAACTGCGTTGGCGGGGGAAAGCGGCCGTACCACACCATAATGGCTGCCATGCTCACTGACCCTGCCTCCGGACGCCTCCTCTGCTCGCTGGGAGTCATGGGGGCCTTCATGCAGCCTCAGGGGCACGTGCAGGTACACACACACACACAGTATGCACACACACACATACAGTATGCACACACAAACATGCAGTATGCACACATATACAACAGGGTTCACACACATGGTCACACATTGAAAATGTGAAGACACACACACTACACACAGACACATATGGTGCACACACACGCGTGCATCGTCATGCTAGGACTGTCCGTCTCCACCCCTGTGTCTCCAGGTGCTGTTGAACATGTGTGAGTTTGGAATGGACCCTCAGCAGGCCCTGGACGCCCCTCGTGTGTTCGTCCAACACGACCCCACAGGTGAGCCTCCCGCCTGCTTCCATGGTACAGCCAGGGGAAGGCAGCTGCTTCCATGGTACAGCCAGGGGAAGGCAGCTGCTTCCATGGTACAGCCAGGGGAAGGCAGCTGCTTCCATGGTACAGCCAGGGGAAGGCAGCTGCTTCCATGGTACAGCCAGGGGAAGGCAGCTGCTTCCATGGTACAGCCAGGGGAAGGCAGCTGCTTCCATGGTACAGCCAGGGGAAGGCAGCTGCTTCTATGGTACAGCCAGGGGAAGGCAGCTGCTTCTATGGTACAGCCAGGGGAAGGCAGCTGCTTCTATGGTACAGCCAGGGGAAGGCAGCTGCTTCTATGGTACAGCCAGGGGAAGGCAGCTGCTTCTATGGTACAGCCCTGCTCACGTGCCAGAGAGCCCTCTGGACTCTGTACTGGTACACTGGTACACTGGTACACCGGTGGACTGACGGACTGGTGGACTAGTGGACTGGTGCAATACTGGTCAACTGTTGGAGCAGGGCCTGGGAGCAGACAGCTGCAGCCTATTCAATCGTGTCTTGATGGTGTGAATATATATTTATTCATGCTATAAAAACACTTGATAAAAAAGCAGGTTGTAATTGACTATTACCTCCCACCAGTTCAAAGTCCTGCTATACAACCCTGCAATTTGTTAGTTATAACGCAACTCTTGCTGTTCAACCAGGATGTCCTCCTTATCGTCTTAGTGTTCCCATAAACATTTGACTGTTCCTCAGTTCCCTCTTGTCCATGTTTGTTTATTTAAAACAATGTTGGTTCAGTCAAACCCATTAACAGTTGTGTTGAGGAAGTTAGTGGGGCTTTTAAACCAGCAAGTGAAAACAGTCCAGTGATAGGAGGATGATTCTGTCTCCTGGACGGTCTTGTTTTCCTCTCTCAGGCCGGCTGTGGAACATCAATCTGGAAGAGGGTGTGGACCAGGGAGTGGCTGAAGACCTAAGAAGGCGGGGCCATGCTGTAAACTGGCCTATCAACGGTCATGAGCGCTCCAAGTTTGGGCGGGGTCAGGTCATCTCGGTTGGAGATTGGTGGAACAAGGCTGTCCATCAGGAGGACCCAGGCATCAGGGTGTTGTGGGCGGGATCTGACGCCAGAGGGGATGGCTGTGCTCAGGGATTCTAGTCCTCTGCTCTCCTCCAGGGGGCGCTGCAGAACTCCATCCTAGTATTTTGCACCTCAAAACCAAAAGAAGTGTTGTTGGTTTGCAAACCCTCCTTGAATTGTGTTAATCCTCATAACTTTGGCCTTTGGACTCTAAAACAGTATGATTACTGTTGAAAACCAAGTTAGATGACTATAGGTTTCATCAACTTATTTGTGTAAATTGAAAGGAACTATTCTACTGTATGAGACAAGTTTCACAGCAAATCGCTTGATTTTTGTATACAAATCGTATTTTGTAGATACAAATAAACTTTTATTCCAATTAGTAGTATACTTGTCTTGGTCCCAGACAGAAGTACTGACATAATGAATCAGTTCTTTGTGTCAGTTGGGCTATTTTAAGAGATTATTTCTGGAGATGCACGGATGTCTGCTGCTACACCCCCAGGGCCCAGAACAACTAGCTGTACTCCATGTCTCTAACTCAGCAGCCCAGGCCCCTAAATAAGTGGCCGCTACAGCCTACAGTGGGAAGACACCATATACAATCACCGTTCATTCACTGTGCACTTATGTGTCTCAGAACACTTTTAATAAAGTGTTATGATGTCTCGCCTCGCCTTGACTGCGTACCCCCGATGCGTCAGGCTCAGCTGAGCGTCCCAGACTATTCTCTGAGAGGAAGTGTGGAACAGGGCCACTTCCTGTCATGAGTCACAGACGTTTTATGAGTACCCACCCCCCTTTCCTCTGTGTTTCCTCTGTGTTTCCTGTTTCAGGCTGAGAGTGGAGGTCAGTTGTGGGTTGGGGGGGGGGGGATTGAGTGACCACCCCACCCTGAGACCCTGGTGCACGATCATGGAAAAACGAGGAACACGGAACTGGATTCCAGACGGAGCTACGTGTCCCAGAACCGGTAGAACAACAGCACCGGCCTGGACCCCACCCCTCCACGTCATCCATCTCTTCCTCCCTCCCCTGCCAGGCATCCTCCCCTGGAGCTAGGCTAGAGGGGGAGGGCTTTGGGTGGGGTGCCACAGGGTTACACACTGGGTACTATATCACTTGAGGAGCACAACAGGAGCAGACACCGCTGGGAGGGGCATAGACGCAGTGTCTTATCTCCAAACTATTTTTAGAAGCATGAAAAAGGCTTGGGGAGTGGAGGAGGAACAAAGTTGACTAACCATAACATCTCACCTGTTATTGACCGAGTTGTTGTCTAACTCGCACACACACACGTTTACGTATACACACACATGCACAAACTCTGTGATGTCTGGGTCAAGACGAACACAAAAGAGTAGAAAAGATAGATAAAGATATCATAATGAATCCTAAGATACGTTTGTAACTGAACTGATAATTACAATCCTTTGAAACCTTTTATCCTCCTCGGTTCCTGTCTATGAGCAGTAAAACCAATTAGAAACAGTTTTCATTTCGCTTTCATCTTGATGTCGCTTTCATCCAGACGGGTTTTATACCTGTGACCTCTTGATCTGAGGTCAGATGCGCTACCATCGAGCTGTAGCCTTTGCACCATTAGTCAGTGGCTTGTGACCATTTAGTTCAGGCTTGTTTGTTGGGAGAACAGAAGGGGTCTGTGGTGTCAAATGCTGTCATGACCCATCCGTAGGACAATAGTCCCCTATGTTGACAAGGGTCTGTCCTGTCACACAGACAGCCTGTGTCCCTTCGTCTACTTGGACTTTGTCTCAGTTTGATCTCCTTACAGCCACTAATCCCGGGAGAATGTTAGTCAGCAAATGAAAGAAAGGACCAGTGTACTTCTGTTGACCAACCCGTTTGTTTGCATACATAATCCAAATTCAGTGTAGGCTGTCGACAATCATTAGCGACCCGCGGGCCTGGGTTCGTTATGCCAGATTATAACCTGGTGGTAATCCCTGTGCCACTGAGAAAGGGTTTGTTCCTGTCACTTGTTGATATGTTCCACTCTGGTTAATTACATCATGGTGGGAGAACATGCCCCTGTACGAGCTTAGTCTATGAGCACAAATGTTTACATTTTTGCAATTCATCAGATTGAAAATAATTTTTCTGGTTTGTAACGGTAAATCAGCCTTGTAGAATATTATTCAGTGGTGATGATGAGTTGATTTGCCTGCTCATCTGATGCCCTCTACAGTACAGGTGGGGAACTGCATATTTGGGTAGTCCTGGCACCTCATAGTAGTGGAATGGCTTAGGGCAGATATTAGTTTTTCCAACAAACCTCTATTTGATGACAATGAAATGACAGTAACAAGGAGGATAATCTCACTGAAATGTCTCATTTGACATATTTAAAATGTGATGAAAGGAAACTTTAATTTAATAGTCAAAAAGAAGACTGTTGTACGTGGTCAAGTTTGTGGGGCAAGACTAATTTGAAGGCCTTTAATTAGACGATTTGAGAGACATTCTCTTTGCCTTTCAACATGTTTCTTCTGACTGAGAATGACCTCTAGCCACAATGAGTCACACAAAGAAGGTGAAATCATGTAAGCACTGAGACACTCCAAAAATATTTTGTTGTGACGTTTCCCTATGGAGATGGAAAGTTGTTCCTTTGTCACATATTTGAATGCCTATCGAAGAGTGAATGCAACCCTTCTGGCATTCGGTTTTGGACAGGATGTGGACAAAACACTTCACAAACCCACACACACACACACATACACACACACAAGGGATTTGTCAAATTTTTGGTCTGAATGCTTTTCAGCCCCCACGGGATAGGTTCAGCCCCAGCCTCTCAGCCTCTCTTCCTGTGGCCTCCCCCTTTCTCCCCTGGCCCTGGAACCCGGCCTATTGCGTCACCTCACCAGTGTGACTGGCAGGACGGCAGACTTCTCTTAAAAACCACTAGTCGCTGGGAGAGTTCTCAGTCCTCTTCCTGGATTACCAGTGGGCTGCAGCCCTCTCCAACCTCCCCTTCTCACCCACTCACTCGATCTCTCTCTCCCACACACACTCGCTCCAGTCTCCTCCTCCTCCTCATTCGCGTCTCCCTCCTTCATTCCGCTGCTCTTCCCGGCGTGGTGATGTGTACTGTGGGTTTCGCTCGCTCCCTGGGCTTCGCCCTGTTGCCTCTGGCGCTGGGCTGCATCGTGGCTAACGTGTTGCTGTTCTTCCCTGGAGGGGAGGTGTCCTACCTGCAGCAGGAACGTCTGTCCTGGTACACCTGGTACTTCATGGGCATCGGAGGAGGCGGCGTGCTGGTGAGTTGGTTCCAGATCCAGGCTCATTTCACTACACATAGCTGCGCACTAGGATTTGTGATACAGGCTACAGTCACTGTGGATATATGCTACCAAAATATGTTTTACATTTACATTTAGTTTTAATTAGATGCTATTCATTTTAATTCAGTCCTCCCAAGATGGGCTTGAACCTACATTTCATGGGTGTCTCATAAAGAAGAATCCTGGAATTGTATGTTTTAAGGATTGCTATTTTCATTGTGTTTGAGAAATGATGTTAGGACGTTTAGTGGTGTTTTGGGGTGGGGAGAGGTTTTGACTGGGGTCGGTTAGTGCTGACATGCTTGTTCATTAAGGGGACATCCTGGATGTGTGTGTGGAGATGGTTTGACAATGGCGACCCTGTGGACTTCCGTCCGTGATATCTAAATGACCTCACTGAGGAGATAATTCCGTGTTCTCACTGGTCCCAGGGACAGAGGGAAACTTTGACACAGGAAAAAGAACAAGAGAAAATCTGCCCCTCTTCTTTCCACTCATCCTCCCCCCCCCCCCCCCCCCCCCCCCCCCTTCACACCTTTCCTAAACGGATCACTGACGGAACGGAACGGAAGACTCAGTCTTATCCTTGCCTTTCATGTTTGTTTGTCCTTTTCCGAATCAATGTATTTGTTAATTCCAGATAAGATAGCCCTTTTCTTGCAGTTTCTCATGATGTCAGTGTGGAATAGAAGTCAGAATAGGAAAAATGCACATTTTCAGGTGTCGTGGTTTCTGTCAGTTTCATCACATCCTGTATGCCCCTGTGTAACCACGGGAGCTAGTTCACTAGAAAGTCCTTGAATCCCATTGTGTGTGAAGGTTTGGATAAGCTTTTGTTTCATGGCTCTGTTTTGTTAATGGCTCTGGGTCTTGTTATTTAGAACCCCCCCCCCCCCACACACACACAGGTTTTCCTTGTAACACACTAGATACAGTAAACAACGTTGACCTAATTAAGCAACTGGTTGCAGTCAGCAAAACATTCAAGGTCCCTTAATGGGTTGTGAATCTCAACACTAACCTACTAACCTACTGTAACAAACAAAATGACAATCTGTGGCGGTCAACAAGAAAAAGTGTATGAGAGGCGTCTCCCATTGGAGGGAAACTCTCAAAACGAAGCCAAGACAAACATCCAGATGCCGTTTTTCTCTAACTGTGTCGTTTCCCCATAGATGTTCCTGCCTGCAGGAGTCTTCATCAGCCTGGGGAAGTGCACTGGGTGCTGCTGGAACGAGAGCTTCATGGTGAGGAGATAGAAGTGCTGCTAGAGAGATCTCGTCTCCATCGGTAGACTATGCTAAGATAATGCTTCAAAGGGGCTCATGTGAACGACATCAGGTGGTATGCTAAGCTAATGCTACTAAGAGGCTCATGTGAACAACATCAGGTGGTATGCTAAGCTAATGCTACTAAGGGGCTCATGTGAACAACATCAGGTGGTATGCTAAGCTAATGCTACTAAGGGGCTCATGTGAACAACATCAGGTGGTATGCTAAGCTAATGCTACTAAGGGGCTCATGTGAACGACATCAGGTGGTATGCTAAGCTAATGCTACTAAGAGGCTCATGTGAACAACATCAGGTGGTATGCTAAGCTAATGCTACTAAGGGGCTCATGTGAACAACATCAGGTGGTATATGCTACTAAGAGGCTCATGTGAACAACAGAATAAATTATGCTGACCCAATTCCCAACAAGTGGCTTACTGTATATGAGTGACATGACATGGAATTCTAAGCTAATTCTGCAAAACAACTGTCAACTGGGCTGTGGGCCTACAAAATCTTTATCTGTCGACGTGCTACTTTGTAACGGAGATAAGCCAACAGCTGCTTACACACGCCCACACAAAGAAACTTGCGTGTCATTCACATACAAAAAAAACACTACCCAGGCACATATTGGGAAGCAGGCACACATGCACATTCTTCCCAAGGGACTTGTTTTTGCAGCTGTGCCTGTGCACATGTGACTCTCTGACTTAAAACTTTCTATTTCTCTCTCTCTCTGTGTGTGTGTGTGTGGTGCAGATGTGTGGCGCGGTCATGGCTTCCCTGGTGGGACTGGCAGGTTCTGGGTACTGTTTTGTGATCTCCGCCATAGCCATGCTACAGGGACCCTTCTGTTTCACTGACCTTGGATGGATGTACCCCTTCTCTAACGCAGGGGGCAGGTAGGACCGGACATCCAGTATCTCACACAGGGACCACACTACGTGCTCTCTGTGTGCTGGACCTGTGCTTCGGCTTACATTTGGAACAACTCTGTCCCAACACTTAATAAGAACCCAAGCCTAAATCCTTCATTATTAACCGCAAAGAATGTACCCTGTGCGTTTCCATAGCTACCTGCTGGAGCCGGACTCGTGGCTCAAGTGCCAGCAGCCTCAGCACATTGTGGAGTGGAATGTGACCCTGCTGTCCGTCTTGCTGGGTTTGAGCGCTCTGCAGTTCATCATCTGCATCCTGCAGATCTTCAACGGGCTGGTCACCGCGGTCTGCAGGCCCTGCTGCTACAAGCAGGAGTACAGCCTCAATGCCTGAACACACACACACACACACACACTGAAAGAGAAACACACAGCTGCCTGCACAGCTGCAGGCATAAACACACACACACACACACACACACACACACATGAAAACACTAACAGGTTAACTACATACAGGAGAGAGGTACACAAACATAAACATTCACAGCATGCCCGGGACATGTCTGCTAGCCACTGGGAAACATTTAAACAAGTCCTAAATATTTAGATCAATGTACAGTCCCTCAGTATCACTACCATGACGTGCATCCTGGACATTTTCCTTCAACTCCTTCCATAGAGGTCCCCTCTGTGCCTTCACCTTCTCTCCTTTCCTTCACCTTCCCTCACATGCTGACGGAAGGTGAAGGTCAGAGACCTGTGAAGATGGAAAAAAGAGGGGAAGAGGAGAGTGAGCTCTTGTACACTATTGAGATGCACCCTGACAGTGCTGTCTCCTATCAACAGATGAATTACTGCCCCTGTCACTCACCAGTGATAAAAATAGTGATTTTTTTTAAAACCAGCTTCGCGTCATCCTTGTATGAGACAGATGTATGTTTAAGGTTCCTTACCAAAAGCAGTATTCATTTAATACAACTTCAGCTGTAGGATCATTATTGCTCCTGATATGGTGTGTGTATAGTGGAACTATATTCGGAACTGTTTGATGTCGACATTTGAGGCACAAAAGTATTTTTGTATGAGTGTTGTCTTTTATATGGACTATTTTCATTTTTCTGTAAAATGTTTTATAAATTATTTGGTCTTGCAGATGCTAGATGAATTTAAAGGCTATTTTATTAGTGTGCGTGTAATATTTTTATAATGTTTGTGCAGCCGTAAATGAATAAATATTTTCCATTTCAAAAGTGCTGTGTTCATTTGTGTGAGTGTGTGTGTGTGGCATTTGTGTTTGTTACATTTGCGTATGTTGTGTATGCTTTGTTTGTGTATCTATGTGTTAGTGTGAAGACATGCTGGGTATTCCTGCATGAGTTCCAGTTAAGCATTGATCAGATCTCGTTTCACCTCCAGCTGGGAACTCCAGGGGCATGTTCTGATGGCTCATGCACTCATGTAACTCTCTGTCTGTTGACAGAATACAAACTCTTTGGTGAATCATTACACTGGACCATACTGGACCATGGACGTACTGGGGCCTCAGTGTCTACTTAGGCCGGCTTCACTGTGCCAACATTCAATTTCCAGATACTTATCATTCATAAAGTGTATCTTTTAAGATGTTAACTCATAATTGTGGGGCTTTGGTAGTGTTTCACCTCTTTACCACAACAGTGGAAGAGTAATATTGCCAGAAAATACCGTTGAGTGAAAGAATGTGCCTGTGTGCGTATGTGTGTCTGCTGCTGGGTGCAAGTTACAAGGCACTATGGGCATCACAAAGCAAACAACTGAGGCTGTTGTTTTTTTTTTCTACCCAATCAAGGAGCAGGAAATGACAGGAAGAATGGCAGAGGGCTGTCTCATTAATCAAGCGGAAGGTCAAAGGTCATGTGTGATGTCTGTTGTGTGATCAATGACACTCTGTCCAGGCTCTGATAGGCTGGTCGGAGGCGTCAATCAGAGGCTGTGTCTTTTAAAGGCGCTGTAGAGGGGAGATGACCCAGATAAGATCCAGAATGGGGGGTTGTCCAGCCACCCTGCTCCTGCTTCTCTGGGGAGCAGCCTCTGTGTCCTGTATCACCAGGGAGTACTTTATTGGGATTAAGGAGGTGCAGTGGGATTACGCGCCTCAGGGGGTCAACGTGATCCTCAACAAAACTCTGAAGGAAGACGAGTGAGTACTATTGAGAATTAAAAGCATATATAAACCTTGGTCTTAATTTCCTAGATAATATAAATGAATTGGTCAATAGATTGCTGTTAGGATATGTTAATTTTGATTGATGCTTTTTTTACGGTCTTTAAAATGCAATTATTTTTGTGGTTACTGGATTGCTCAAACAAAACCATACTGTTTGTGCACCACGTGCAATGCAATGACACATAGACCTATCACATTAAGATAATTGAATTAAGTTTTAGATCCATATTCTTTTGTGAAGAAAACAGATAAACATAGTATTTTATGCGTACAGAAATGTTAAACATACGGTGCTAAAATTACAGAGTACAGCTAAATCAACACAAGTCCCACAGCCAGATCAAGCGGAGAGTTTGAACCAACATGTCAGCTGAACGACCCCTCTTCTGGAAGTCTGTCAGACGTGTCAACAGAACGCGTCGCCCTAATGATTTCTACTCAATAAATGCCTAAAACCAAAGGTTTTTTTAATTGAACTTCAAGAAACCTGCCCTAGACCAGGGGCCTCATGTATAAAGGATTGCGCAGCTTTCATACCAGAAGATGGCGTACGGCCAAAACTCAAAGTAGGCCCTACCTACGCACAGAAATATTCACATGTATAAAACCAGTCGTACGCCAGGTCCTGGCTTGACATGCATTTCCTGAGTGATTTTGTCGTTCGTTTGACACCCTCAAGTTTAACAGAAGTTGTTGGTGGCAGATTAAACAGAAGGCTATATAGTATTTCCCGTTTTGGGTTTTGGCATTTTGATGTGATTTTGATCATCCACATTAATGATCAAACTTTTATTTTTATGTTTTTTGAATAGTCAACGTCATAAACATAGTAGTGGAAACTTTATTTTGTAATGTTGGTGAGTTACGGCACTTTTCAGTTAGAATTCGCCATGTCACAGAGCCAGACAAGAATTTGCGGACGGCCCGCATATTCTCAAGTAGTTAAGTCAATCTTTATACATCAAAAAGTGTGCGTGAAAACCAGCGTACGCAAGCTTTTCGTGCGTACGCAAAGTTTATACATGAGGCCCCAGACCACTAGATCTTAATCTGATCTGCACCCCCAAATCAGACCCGTTTTATTCTGTTTTAACTCCAGACATGCCGCCACCTTCCTGGAGAAAGGTCCCCAGCGCATTGGACGAGTGTACAAGAAAGCGGTGTACCTGCAGTACAGCGACGCCACCTACAGGCAGGAGATAGACAAGCCCAAGTGGCTTGGTTTCTTGGGACCCCTGCTGGCCGCCGAGGAAGACGACACCCTGGTGGTCCACCTGAAGAACATGGCCTCCAGACCCTACTCCATGCACCCCCACGGAGTCAGCTACAACAAGACCAACGAGGGTGAGGGGGCCAGGGGGACAGGGGGCCAGGGGATGAGGAGGATTCCGAAAGGGTAGGGGTAGAGATGGGGGGGGGGGCTTAGAGTCAAGGGCAAAATTGAAACGTCAACACAGCCTGTTATTTTGTAATCTGAAATGCTTCATGAACTGTTTCATTTTTACCCAAATGAGAAATCTCCTGTGACCCCCCTCTGGTTCTTCTCCCGCTCCCCAGGTGCCCTGTACCCGGATGGCACGGGACCACAGGACAAGCACGGGGACAAGGTGGATCCTGGGAAGAGCTACACCTATCACTGGCAGCTTCCGTCGAACCACGCTCCCGCGGAGGACGACACCAACTGTCTGACGCGGCTGTACCATTCCCACACCAGCGCTCCCAAAGACATTGCCTCAGGCCTCGTGGGACCCCTCATCATCTGCAAGAAAGGTACAGGCTTCTCTCTGGACGACTATGGCAACTGTTTATGTTCAAGTACATTTATATTTAGTCATTTAGTAGACGCTCTTATCCAGAGCGACTTACAGTAAGTACAGGGACATTCTCCCCGAGGCAAGTAGGGTGAAGTGCCTTGCCCAAGTACACAACGTCATTTGGCACGTCAGGAAATCGAACCAACAACCTTCTGATTAATAGCCCGACTCCCTAACTGCTCAGCCATCTGACCCCAGGAGTCCTTCAATATAAAAAAACCCCTATCATTCACTGTTGACATAAGGTGTATCAAATGTCTCAGTTGTCAGGGATACCAGTCGTAACAATGCATCGGCCATAGAGTAGCTTTGGTTGAGGTCCCTTCTGCAGGTGTAGATCTAGAACTCCCATCTCTCTACGTCCAGGAACCCTGGACGTCCATGGAGATAAGTCAGCTGACTACCTGTACGCTCTGATGTTCACCGTGTCGGACGAGAACATGAGCTGGTACCTGGACGACAACATCAAGACTCACTGCACGGTCAAGGTGGACAAGGAGGACGAGGACTTCAAGGAGAGCAACCTCATGCACTGTGAGACCCACACATGTACACACAACCACACGCACAACCGCACGCACGCACACGCACACACACGTACACACAACCACACACAACCACACACGCAAACAACCACACACACAACCGCACGCACACACGCACACACACGTACACACAACCACAACCACACACACACGCACACACAACCACACACACACGTACATACAACCACACACACACAGAACATCCACCCTCCTAACCCACTGTGGTCTCCGGTCCTTCAGCCATCAACGGCTACATGTATGGGAACCTGCCAGGCTTCAGCATGTGTGTAGGCAGTAAGATCCACTGGCACCTGTTTGGGATGGGCAACGAGATGGATGTCCACACAGCCTACTTCCACGGGCAGATCCTCACCCACCAGGGCCGCCACACGGACACCGTCAGCCTGTTCCCCGCCACCTTCACCAACGTGGAGATGATCGCTGACAACCCAGGGAACTGGATTCTGGCCTGCCAGGTCAATGACCACCTGCAATGTATGTTTCTACAGTCAACAAGTTCATCTCAGGAACTGTTTTGACCAGACAAAAACACGCTTGTTTTGCCAAAGCATTGGCAACTACAAATGTATTTACACACATGCTAACCATGTACACTAGCATACAATTAAGCCTTCCTCTGCTGTGGCTCTTGTCAGCGGGCATGCAGGTCCTGTTTGAAGTCAAGAAGTGTTTCCCCAACGTGCACAAGCCCCGCCCCTACGGCGAGGTCAGACAGTACTTCATCGCGGCGGAGGAGGAGCTATGGGATTACGCCCCCTCCCAGAACAACCTCAACTCTGGACATCCTCTGGCAACTGACAGGTAGCACAGAAACACGAGACGTTAAACACACCACGGACACGACACAATCACCACGCTGTGGTCTGAACCCACATAGCAAGCTGAAGCCGCCAAAGCAAAATGCTACTAAAGACATTTAACTAACTAAACTATTCTTTCTGTCTGAAGTGATTCTGAGACATTCTTTGCGCGAGGGAATGATAGGATTGGAGGAAAGTACAAGAAGGCCAGGTATGTGGAGTACACCGACAACACCTTCACCAAGCGCAAGGACAGGACACCTGAGGAGATGCACCTAGGGATTCTGGGTAATGCAGTTTTGTACATTAGAGGATGTAGTCACAGTACACCGCATACTTAGGCGCCTCTCCAGTCCTCTTCCCGAAGAGCTACCCTCGACAGGTTTTCACTCCAACCTTAATCCAGCACACCTGATTCTAATAACTAGCTGATGTGTTGAATCGGGTTAGATGCAACTGGGGTTGGAGCAAAAACCGTTTGGAAGGCAGTTCTGCAGGAAGAGGGTTAGAGATGCCTGGTGTACATTATGGATAATCAATCAGGGAATGTAAGGTTGATCTGGCGGTTGTGTTGATGGACGGGCCTGCTCCACCTCAGGTCCGGTGATCCGTGTGGAGGAGGAGGACACCATCAAGGTGGTGTTCAAGAACAACGCTAAGCGCCCTTACAGCGTTCAGCCACACGGGGTTCAGTACAGCATCGAGCAGGAGGGAACCCTCTACTTCAATGAACTGGAAGGTCAGCAGATCATGGGCGTATCCAGCCCCCTTGAGCCCCTCCAAAACTTTCATTAGCCCCCCCCAAACGTTTTAGATAAAAAAATCTAACTTTTATTTTTAGTTTTATAATTTAAATCTAAAAGTGTTCATTTCTCTTCCTAAAACCCACTAGAGGACACTTTAAAATGATATTTCCAAAAGAAAATTCTGGGGGAACACGCCCCTAGACCCCCCTAGTTTTGCTGGGTCACAGGAAAAATAATAGGTTTTATCTAGAGGCTTAGCCGCCCCAAAAGAGTTCAGATTTGTTTATTCTTCATAGAACATTTGGTATCTTGAGACCCTCTTTTGACGATGTTTTGCTAATCGCAGATACATGAGGTGTTTCACTGTACATGAAGGGTTTTTGCTCGCTTTGAAACACATTCATCATCTTACACCTTCAGAGTCCCACACTGCGAAGAAACTCCGAGAGATCAAGAAGGAGACAAGTAAGTTGACTTGAAACCACACAAAAATGCTTACACACACACCCCACGTTCCTCAGATGTGCAGACATTGTCAGCAGGTGGAGATTGTTTTCAGATCACGCTGTTCTTGTGTAACCATTGTGACCACAGGGAACACTTTTGCTCAACCAAACCGTGGCCAAATGCAACAGAACCGGAGATGTTTTGTTGTTTGCATAGAGGGGATGTGGGGGAGGGTAGCTAACGTCCAGAGTCCAGTAAGAGACTGAAGTCCTGTGGTGGATTAGTCCATGTTTGAGCAGATTTACTGACTGCACATGACAATAAACAGTCTTTCAGTTGTTCCTGACGCACTCTAATTGATGCCCTTTTCAGACGATTGATTATTCTGGCCCTGACAGGCAGACCACAGGCCAACGAGATGATTTCGATGATTAGATTCTGAACACTCGTTGGGCCTTTCTCCACCCAGGAGTTGTAACCCCACCTCCAGCATCGCTTGTCCAACCAGGCACCACCTACACCTACGAGTGGGTGGTGCCCAAAGGGGGCGGCCCGGTGGAGACTGACGCAGACTGCATCACCTACCTGTACTACTCTGCTGTCGACGCCATCCGTGACACCAGCTCTGGGCTGGTCGGTCCGCTCCTCGTTTGCAAACCCAAAACCATAAAGAAGGGAAAGCAGGTAAGACTGTAGGACAGTATAGTAGATGACTGTACAGGAGGACAGTATAGTAGATGACTGTACTGTAGGACAGTATAGTAGATGACTGTACAGGAGGGCAGTATAGTAGATGACTGTACAGCACTCTAGGATTCATTTATGTCTTTCTTCAATCGGAACAGTTGTATTGTACATTGTGTGTCCTAACATTTATATGCGTGCCTTAGCTACACAAGTCTATCCACGTCCTGTATCCGTCAATGACATTTTGCATTCTTAAATATGTCAATGTTTCAGAGAAACTTCGACAAAGAGTTTCACCTCCTGGCCACGGTGTTCGATGAGAACCTGAGCTGGTATCTGGACGACAACATCAAACAGTTCACCAAAGCCCCTCAGACAGTCAAGAAGGACGATGAGGACTTCCAGGAGTCCAACAAGATGCATTGTGAGTATGGATGTCCTCTGAGACACAGACACACACACACACACACACAGACAGAACACACACACACACAGACAGAACACACACACACACACAGAACACAAACACACACTCATCTCTATTTGGTTTGTTCACCACAGCGTTAAACGGTTTCATGTATGGGAACCTTCCTGGGCTGACCATGTGCAAGGGGGACAAGGTGTCGTGGCACCTGTCTGGGCTGGGCACCGAGACCGACATCCACGGGCTTCACTTCCATGGCAACCGCTTCATTTACAGAGAGACCAGAAGAGACTCCATCAGCGTGTTCCCACACATCTCCCACACAGTCACCATGGAGCCTGACAGCATGGGTAATGACACGCACACGTATACACAAGCACACACGCAGGCAAACCAGTCCATCTCATGCAGAAGATGAGTAAATCTGTCGTGTGTGTGTCCAGGTCAGTTTGAAGTGGTGTGCAGGACAACAGACCACTACACAGGAGGGATGAGGGCTAACTACACTGTGGAGAAGTGTAGCGTCTTCAACAGACAGTCAGAGATCATGCTCCACTCCAAGACCTACTACGTTGCTGCCCTGGAGATGGACTGGGACTACTCCCCCAACCGTACCTGGGAGACGGAACAGTACCAGGGCCTCATCAACAGGTAACATGTAGCAGGGTTCTCATCAACAGGTAACATGTAGCAGGGTTCTCATCTTGATGCCACAGGGCAGCAACTGTATATCAAAGGCCCTCACCACCCTGTGACAGACGTGCCCAGCAGCAGACTCATAACCTGGAAAACAACGCTGTTGTGTGTTGTGATTTAATTCCTCCTGGACTGTTTTGTCTGACCTCCACCCCCACCTCCCCTCGCCTCCTCTTCACTCCTCTCTCCTCTAGCCCCGGAGCTCCCTTCCTGGACAAGAAGGAGCATTCCATCGGCTCCAAGTACAAGAAGGTGGTGTACAGGCAGTTCACCAGCGACAAGTTCACCAAGCAGGTGGAGAGGCCTGCTGACATGGAGCACCTGGGGATTCTGGGTAAGATGAATGCCGTGGAAGTCAAACCCCACCAGTCAGCGCTACGTTTTCCTCACCACTGACCCGCTCCTGGCCCTGTCTCACCCAGGCCCCATGATCCATGCGGACGTGGGAGACAAGGTGAAGATCGTGTTTAAGAACATGGCCAGCAGACCGTACTCCATAGACGCTCACGGAGTCAAGACGGACAGCCCCACGGTGAAGCAGACCAAGCCTGGTAAGACCAGGGGGTACTGTGCCAGAGCTGGTACTGGGTTCCTATTCTCCATTTAATGAGTTGTTTAAGGAAGTGCTTCCACCCCCCCTATAGGTGAAACCCAAACTTACGTATGGTACGTTCCAAAGACAGCTGGTCCAACCACAGCTCAGGAGGATTGTTCTGTTGGAGCGTACTACTCCAGGGTTGATGTCAACAAGGTGGGTCATCCCTTCCTGATGTGCAACAATCAGTAAACCATACAGGGTTTCTTTTTACTTTGACTGAATTTAACGTGTGACTTCAACCATCCAACAGGACCTATACAGTGGTTTGATTGGTCCCCTGGTGATATGTAGGCGGAGCTGGGGGAGGTCATTGGGCCTGAAAAAGGAAGTGGAGGAGTTTGCTCTGCTATTCATGGTGTTTGACGAGAACGAGTCATGGTACCTGGATGAGAACATCCGAACCCACATCAAGAACCCTCCCAAGAACCTGAAGGAGAGCGAGGACTTTGTGGAAAGCAACAAGATGCATGGTGAATGAAAGGGTTGGGGCCACTTGACTTCTCAACACAGACAGGAAACTATGTCCTCAAGCCATCTTGATCTAAATTGGATTCTGTCTAGATTCTAGATATAGCAGGCAGCTTGACCCTCCCTTCCTCTGATCCAGACCTTCACTGCTCACTCAACCTTGTCTGCCCCTCCCTCCCCCTCCCCTCTCCTCGCTGCAGCAATCAATGGAAGGGTGTATGGGAACCTGCAGGGTCTGGACATGCAGGTGGGAGATAAGGTCTACTGGTACCTGATGGGCATGGGCAACGAGATGGACATACACACAGTGCACTTCCACGGGCACAGCTTCGAATACAAGGTACCCCCCCCCCCCCCACACACACACACACACACACAGACTGACAGACCTCAGAGTAGTTCAGTGTGTGCGTGATGCGTGTGACTGCACTGTGTGGAATGAGACGTGTGCTCTCTGGCGCCCTCAGCTGGGTGGGCGGTCCCATCGCACGGACGTGTTCGGCCTGTCGCCCGCCACCTTCCAGACGGTGAAGATGAGACCGCAGTACCCGGGATCCTGGCTGCTGCACTGTCACGTGTCCAACCACATCATGGCAGGCATGACCACCATCTACACTGCAACAGAGAAGGGTGTGTGTGTGTGTGTGTGGTGGGGGGGGGGGTGACTTGTGCTTGTGTGACTTGTCTCAAGATGGTTTACCATGTTTGTCTCCTTCCACAGGCAAAAAGAAAGGCTTCTTTGGTTGACGAGGATGGACGGTGTGTTCAGTCAGTCGAGACTGCTTTTAACTTTGCACAGAGAACGTGGTTATCATACAAACACTTCAGTATTTACACAGTTGATGTGTATCAATCCCTGGTCACTAACAAAATGCGTTGAATTGCTTTACATTGAATGTCCTTTTCCTGCTCCTTTTGAATAAAGATAGTTCTGAGTTTTACCATCCCACTTATTACAAATACTAAACGTTTTGCAAAAGAACCCCTCCAATACTTTGTCTCAATTTATTTCACAAAGACATTCAAGTGCCATTTTTTCATTGCCGATGAACACAGCCTTTTCATGCAGCATAAATATTTATAGTATACAGTTGGCTACAGCTGTGTGGGATAGACTCTCTCGTGTGTGTGTGTGTGTGTATATATATATATATCAGTAGTATTTAGTAATCTTCCTGATTCTGTAAGACAGTGATTGTCCAGAACAGTCAGTAGTTGAGCACATGGTCCTGGTTGAGACCCAGACAGTCCAGTACCCCATCACCCATCACCTCTATGGGGTAGATGTAGTAGGAGCACACCTGATGGTGCACAGCCATCAGTGGAACGACATCCAGTCAAACCCATTGGTAGGTCTCTACTCTTTCATCTTCTCCTGCCACCATGTCCATTTGAGGGCTTCCTCCCGTAGGCCCAGCCCTAGGCCCCGCCCCCTCATAGGCCCCGCCCCCTCAGGTGAGCAGCTTCCTCTGGCTGCACTCCAGCAGGTGAGGCAGGAAGAACTGGGCCGTCCCGTCATCAGGCATCAGATCCAAGAACTCCAGAGGACTCAGCTCCATGGAAACCACCACCAGCGTCTCTGTTGTCATGGAGACACCGAGAGTTTTTCAGTCAGTCTCTGCAGTATCGCAAAATCTCTTAGCCACAAGATACTTCCTTACAGCTCTATATATATAAATTTATATTTCAATACAATTATATAGATAGACAGGAAAAACTGGTGTGGGCAATAAGAATGGCAGGCTTGAAGGAGTCATGATCACGTGACTACACTTATCCAGATGTGCAGACAGAAAGGGGCTGGAGGTCAGGGGTCAACCCAGGCTAGTCTCACCTTTGAGAGCAGCCAGTAAGATGCTGTCCTGTCCTCCGGTTGCTCTGGTCCTCTCACACAGCTCAGGAAACAGCTTCTGCCACCACAGGGCCTGCAGAGGAGACACAGTTAGAGACGAGCCAAGGGGTTCAAAGGTCAGGGAGTGGCTTCATGGCACGAATGTAAGACGGTGGAGATCCGGGACGGGGGCTCGGGGTACCATGTGAGCGTCCTGCAGCTCGTGGTTGGCATAGGGGATGATGGCCTGGGGGCAGCGGTCCAGCAGGAGCTGGAGGGAGCTCTCGTAGCGCCCCCGCCTGGTGGCACCGAGCACGTGCACGCTCAGACCCGCCTGGTCGTCCTGGCTCAGCTGCTCCAGCAGGGGGAGCAGGGACCACGCGTCCAGGGAGGGGCCGCACAGGAGCGACTACGACAACAACACCACCCACCACCACCACCGTCAGGTTACAGATCACGGCAGGGTCATGAGGGCGTTACGGGAGACACGGGGGAGGATGGAGGGCAGAAAGGGGGGGGGGGGGGGGGGTGGGAGGGGGGGGAGAGAGACAGAGCAGACAGGAGAGGAGAGGGGAGAGAGAAAGGGAGGTACCTGTAGTTTCTGCAGGTCTTCCGTGTGGTCGTGGGCGACATTGGACTGAGCTGGAGTCAGGATGCTCACCCAGGGATACAACACACCGTAGTGAGAACACGAGTTGATCTGCAACACACACACACACAAATGACCTCTTAACTTTCTTCGACACTACTCATTCTACTCTGTAGACACACACAATATTTAGAACAGACTTAAACCACAACCCTAGCTCCGTGACCGTACCAGGTCCTCTGCGGTCTTCAGCGGCCGGCTGACGTGAGTATGGCGCCGCGCGAGCCGGTCGATGTAGACGGAGGCCAGACGGAACAGCAGCTCCTGGATGACAGCTTCTTGTGACGAGGCCATGAGCAGAGCCTCCCAGAAATCCACGAGGAGCTGAGGGCTGGCCCGGACGTCCGTCTGGTCCGAACACAGCTCCTGTACACACACACACACACACACACACACACACAAGCTGTATTCACATACATGCCCCTCGTGTTGAGTCTCAAAGAAGGTTCTAGAGCAGCGGTTCTTAACCCTGGTCCTCAGGGAAACCTTGAATCAGGTGTGTTGGAGCCAAGAAACATCTAAAACATGGTTAAGAACCACTGTTAGTACCACTGTTCTAAAGAATGCACACCCCCACTGTTGTAGACATTTTGGTCATATGCATAGATGTATGTATATGAAATCTATAGGCTTCTATGTTCATTGGTAAGAGACAGGAAGGATAGATAATTAAGTTGAGTTCAAAGGAATGTGAGGTGCTGATGGCTTTGTGGGCAGCTTGCCCTGGGGGATGGGTGAAGCATCTTATATGGCCTTCTGTCCTCGAATTCTTCCATAACACCACGCAACCTCTTTCATCACCAACCTGGAAGAGGAGGTCAGCCTGGTCCAGTCTGAGCTTGTTGTTCTCGTGCAGGGCCACCAGGGCAGCCACCAGCAGGCCGTCCTGGCTCCCTCTCAGGTGGCGAGCCAGGGGCGTGGGCGCCACCTGCTGGCCGCGGGCGTGCAACAGCAGCTGGGGCTCCTCGATGAAGCCGTAGACCTGCAGCATCTGGGAGGGGAGCAGCTGATAAACATCTCGTAGGAGTGTCAAGACGATAGATCTGGTTGCTTGGCTCACAGACACACACACACACACACCTCTGCGTGCCGGCCCATGTGATGCGCGTAGAGGGGCAGGTTGCCCATGCGGAGGGCGAGAGCGGCCTTGGAGAGGGTGAGGGGCACCGAGGGCCCCGCGGTGGCCTCCAGGCGGTCCAGGTGGGCGAGGGCCGCGGCCGGGCTGCCGTTCACCAGGGCTGGGCTGGCACACACGCGGGGCAGCTGGGACGCCTCCGTCCTGCTGAACACCTGCAGCACCTCGTCAGCCGTCTCCTAGAACACACAGCAGCAGCGGGAGGGGGAGGGGGTGTTACAGCCGACAGATCTAGAAAGTTTCGGTCATCCAGCCCACTGCTTATCATCTTTTATACGTCTCTCGTTTGCATGTTCAGAATCTTCTCCTCCCCTCTCCCTTCCTCTTCCTCTCTCCCTTCCTCCCCTCTCCCTTCCTCCTCCCCCCCCCCCCCCCCCCCCCCCCCCCTCACCTGGTTCAGCTCCTCGGCCGTGTCCTCGTACAGCGAGTGTTTGAGGTAAAACAGGAAGCCCTTGCCGTAGCCGGCAGGGTTGCCAGGTTGGGGTCGGTTCCTCTCCATGACCTCGGTCACTGACAGGCCCGACATCTTATAGTAGGGCAGGGCCAAGTGGCAGTCCCTCTGCACATATCTGCAGTAGGACGGATAGCTCATGTAAAGCTAAAGCAAACACAAAAATTTGGGCTATTCACATCTATCTATTAATCTATAACTGAGTCTGTCAAGTAAACTGACTTCCTTCGTTAAAGGGGTAAATATTACTCTTCAGTTAGCCATTATCCAGAATGCACTACCCCTGCCGCCCTGGTGTCTCTGACCTGCTGAAGCAGTCTCCTAGCTGGGCACAGCTCTCCCTGAAGGCCCCCTGGAGAGTCTGGCTCTCTGGGGCTCCATCTGCGGGCCTGTCTGGGGCTCCATCTGCGGGCCTGTCTGGCTCCGGGCTGGGGGGCGCAGGGAAAGGGTCACCCAGCAGGGGGTCCAGCAGCTTGGCTCTCAGCAGCAAGTGAGCCTCGCTCAGCAGGTGCAGACAGCTCTGGGACTGGGGATTGGTCTCCTCGTAGCGCTTACTGTACTCCACCTGACACACACACACAGTACTGTGTACACAAGTGTACACTACGTAGGACAGTAGACGCCATAGGTGGGATTGACAGCTGTGGAGGTAACCATGGTAGTGTACCATTTCGTGGTACAGTTGGAGAGGGGGAACGGTGTTGATGACGTACAGGTTCCATCCGTGACTCTCCTCAGTGGGCTCCTTGGGCTTGGAGTAGGATGACTTCCTGGTTCTGGGATCAAGGGTCAAACACAAACAGGAAGTGGCATCAGTCGATGAGGAGACTTTTATGGAGTAACTCCTACCGGACGCTAACTAGACCATGCAAACTACCAAACATGGACTTAACCGAGGTAAGACAAGCCTAAAAGGGAAAATTGAAAAAAACTTGAGGAATTATTTTCTTTGAGATAAGTTTGACAAATGCCTTGATTACATGTGTGTGTGTTTAAGCTTTGTGAATGGAGCCAACGCTGATAACCTGATAATAATAGGGGAGTCAGGTGGCTGAGCGGTTAGGGAATCGGGCTAGTAATCTGAAGGTCGCCAGTTCGATTCCCGGCTGAGCCATATGACGTTGTGTCCTTGGGCAAGGCACTTCACCCTACTTGCCTCGGGGGAATGCCCCTGTACTTACTGTAAGTCGCTCTGGATAAGAGCGTCTGCTAAAAAATAACTACATGTAAATAACCAGCCTGATGTAATTACTCCCAATGCCCCCCTGACTAAGTGTCTTAGTGCTGTGGAGCACTCTCATGTGATCCCAGCCTCCTGGGTCAGATGTAGTGCAGCAACAGAGAGCTTACCCCCAATACCCCCCCGCCACCTCCACCCCAGCCTCATAACCCCCCCCCCCCCTGCTCTACCCTGTCCCCACCCCCACCCCTGGTCCTGGTCAAGTGCGGCCGTGGGGCCCACATCCTTACAGGGACAGTGATTGCCTTTCATGTTCACAGAAAGAAGCAGAATAGTTAAGGGTCTCATGCATCTGCCTGGTTTGAGTCCACAGTCCTACTGTTGTGAGTCCACAGTCCTACTGTTGTGAGTGTACAGTCCTACTGTTGTGAGTCCACAATCCTACTGTTGTAACCACAGATGGTTAGTGTGGAGACTGGAGAGGGGTGTTACAGCCGTGTTAGACTGGATTTAGTAGCGTAGCGGGAGAAGAGGGGCTTCTACTGGTTGGGTGGAGAGGGTTGGGGGGAGGGGCTAGGTCTAAAAGGACTTACAGGAAGGGGCGGGACAGGAAGCTCTCCAGAGCAGGCGTGGTGGAGGGCTCTATACCTACCGCTAGGAGGATGCCTGTCAGTGTTCTGTGGTCTTTTGATTCGCTACAACAGGAGTCACACAGCGTCAATCACATTAGAGGCAGTTACACAAAAGTCCTCTCTCTCTGTCACACACACACACAGTTTTTTTTCCACAGACAGTGAAAGGAGAGGAGAGAGGAGGAGAGGGGAGAACAGAGAAGCCTAAAACAAAACCGATTTTTTAGGAAAAAAACTGCAAATATATTTTTTTAACCTTCTTGTACTTTTTTGTAGAAAATATATTTTCAACATTCAAACCTTTTGTTCCAAAACTTCTTTCAAATCTTTACAAACTTTTTTTACTACAGCAACACCAATAATTGTGTTAGCTCAACCTTGAAACAAGCAAAAAAAATTGTTTATTCTATTCAGACATTGATTTGACACACACACACACACACACACAGCATCAGAGAGCGCCCCTACATGTTCCGCCGTGCCGCACGCTCTGCGTTCTCCGGGTTCTCTACGTCGGCCGCGGTTACCAGGGCGATGTGATGGCCGTCGTGATACAAGGCCTTCAGGCCAATGAAGAGCTGGATCCGCAGTGCACACACTTCCATAGTGGCTGGTGGGCAGGCCTGCACACACACACACACACACACACACGTTAACATTCTGTGATTTTTTCAATGAATTAGGGTATTTTGTAATCTGTCTAACGGGACAGAGGGTTTGATTGGACAGGGCTGACGTGCTAACATCCCGTCAGGGAGCAGCATGGTAATCTAATCTAGGCTAATTTGAATTCCTGCCTGTGCAGACTAGATGTCTATCACATCACTGGATCACATTATCCGTTATTACATTACCCTGGACACAAGTGAGGGGCTGTTGTTGCTGTTATCCAGTCAGGAATGTACTAACACACACGTACGCTTCTTTTATCTTCCTAATCTCTGTCTCTCTCTCTGTCTCTGTCTCTCCCTCTGTCTCTCTCTCTGTCTCTTTCGTTCATTGGGTCAGGTTGCTAGGCTGGTTGCTAGGCAGAGCTCTGCTCCTAACCTTCATGGTGGTGTCGATGTAAGGGTCCTCCGCTCTGGCTGCCACAGACGCACAGCGCACCGAGAAACACTGCAGGGCGTTCCTGACAGAGGAACACACACACACAGACACACACACAGACACACACACACACGCTGAGCACACAACATGTACATTCTTACATATGGAAGGAACATGGTGAGGTAGTGGAAGGGCCCTCTGACCCTCCAGGGCTAGCTCCCAGACCAGCTCCTTACTTGGTGATGACGTGCAGGAAGACGTCAGTCAGCACGGCCTGTTGAGCCTTCTCTGGGTACTGATAGGTGGAGACCAGCTCGACCCCGCCCCTCACGCTGTACACGTAGCCCGTGTTGGGCAGCGAGAAGAAACAGAACACACAAGTGGGCTCCGCCCTTTTCTCCCCCTCGTCGGAGATGTCCTGGTTTACTAGGGAGACACGATGGACCCACGGAGGGGCACAGTGTTTTAGAGTGAGGGTGCGTGTGACGCGCGGCATGGTGGGAGGTCGTGCATGGGCGGTCATGTGACTCACTGCTGGAGAACACCGGAAGCAGCTGAAGCGAATGCAGGCGTGTCTCCTCCACTGTGCAGCCCTGGAAGAAATCTGGGGCGAAACGCCTGCAGGGAGGAACACACGTCAGGAGAGTAAGACGCACATACCCCTGTACTCATTCTCCATCTCTTTCACACACACATACACACACACACACACAGACCTGTAGAGGAGGTAGGAGATGGTGAAGATGCCCCTGGTCTCAGCTTCCATGCCTGTGTACTCCAGAGTGACCACCAGGCCACAGTCCCTGGCCCTGTCCCCCAGCAGCTCCTGGTGTCTGGGGAACATGAAGAAGCCTTCCTGCTCCGCCCCCTCTCCAGACTTCCCCTCTGGACAAGCAACACCAGCGGGACACAACGTCACCCTCTGGCTCTACCGTCAGCCAGCACAGCCCCGCTAGAACCCGTATACAAACACCGACATGCTCCCACGCACACCATCCCACATGTGATGTATGCAGTATGGCGTTACGGCGGGGCGTGTCGTTCGTCGCAGTACCTGCGTCCAGGGAGTCTCCAGTCACCATATCCTTGGGGACGAGTGAGTGTTCCTGTTCGTGGTCACCGGACTTGTAGGGTTGAGGGCCAGACAGCTTCTCCAGCTTCAGCACCAGCACCTCCAGTTCAGTTTGGACAGCCACGTAGCCTGAGCACAACGCCACCTACAGGCATGGAGGACACCTCACAAATCACACTGGATACGAGCCCAACTGCAAGGCTCAACAACCAAAGGATCTCCCATCCCTGACCCCCACCAAGACACAGAACCACCCCACCCACCAGCCACCACCCCACCCACCAGCCTCAACCCCTTCATCCTCCCCCTACCTGCGCGGGGGACAGTCCGGGGAGGTGCAGGATGAGGCAGCGCTCAAAGTCCAAGATGGCCGGCCTGGCGTTGAGGGACTGCCTGCGCAGGGAGAAGAGGACCAGGGTCTTGGGACAGCCCACCAGCAGGTCTCCGGTGAGCCTACAGCAGGCCACGCACTGCGGACGTTCAAACAGGGGGATCTCGATGATCTCCATCTGCTCCTTTGGCGCTCCGCGCAGGGAGGAGCCTCGCAGGAAGTGACCCAGGAGACGAACCCCTACACGGGTCTTCTCGGCCGCCTGGAGGATGGACGAAGGAGGAGAGGAATGACTTGGATGGATGGATGGATGGCCATATACAACAGATGGATGGATGGACAAATGGAGGGGAACGAATAGGTAAATGAATGAGCGAATAAAAAGCATTAGGAGACAGAATGAACAACTTGGGGCAATCTGCAGACCTTCAGGTGTAAGAGACGGGACAAGACAGGGAAGATCCCCCTTATATACAACAGGGGGATCATCGCTAGCAACTTCCTACAGAACGTCACACCGCACCAACCTGGTAACGCCAGTTGGTGTAGGCACGGAGGTAGGTGGCACTGTTCTTCTCTTCGATTGTCACCAGGTAGTCTCCTGAAGAGAGGAGAACAGGGGGGTGATACAGACCAATGAGATAAGATGGACAACGAGGAGAACAAGCTGGCTTAGTGTTGAACGTAGAATACTGATGCGGTGTGTAAAGAATGAATAACAACGTAACTTAGTAACGCAGACAAGATGGAGAGGGGAGAGACTAACCGATCTGGCTGTGCAGGATGCTTTGCACGGTTCCCATGGTGGCGAAACGACAGATCAGCGGACAACCGTCTGCTCCCATATCATATGCCTCGATCTTGCATCCACCGGCGGACACAACGAAGAGGGCACCGCCGCCACAACATACCGGCCCCGGTTCCTGCTCGGTGGGGACGATTTGCTGGGACGCGAAAGGGTGGCAGTTATACACGTGAACCATCTCTGCCTCGTTTTTAAGCTAACGACTCACCAAAATATGTGTTCAGAAAGGGAGCTACCGAGACGGCGAGCGACCTAGGCTAATGACTTGCTACATCATCAGTGTAGAGAAAATGTTTTCAGCCCAGCTAGCTCGCTTCTAGCTAAACAATCTCCGGTCTGATCGATATCACATGCCCCGTGGTCTTGTGACGACCAGGCAGGATTCGTTTAACTATCGAGGCATGCGTAGCTAGCGCGGTTTAGCTAACGTTTTTTGTTGAAAGTTATTTTTCTACTGATTCATCATAGTGATAGACAAATCATGTCTTGCATTTAGGCAAGTTGAAAGGGTGACATAGATGAACTTTCATATCTAGACTAGTCACTACTTTACTTCCTTGTTTTGGCTGCAGTGAAAGTGACAGCCCAAGTCTCGTCTCCTTCAATGATTGGCTGTTGTTCTCTTGCTTTGCTTTGTCGTGTGATGAAATGTCTGAGAATCATAACACAAAATACGTTAGTTTGCTGATAACGAATTTGTATTTTGCCTTATGGATGAATTAATAAATAAAACTTACATCCTACAATTGTAGTATGTTTATAATAAAATGTTATTTTAACAGCAATAGAAGAAACGACTTTATTTGTTTTGACATTTTTTATTCGACTGTATGGAAATAATGACCTACTCGTTTACATAACATCAAGCAGTATATTTACAAAAGGGATAATACTATACTATGATACAAAGTAAACAAAAACAATCGCAGAACAATGTCTTGTGTTTTTGTCGATAGCGCTGTAGTTAAAAGGGCAGCGATTCTAAGCTGGGACTGGGTTCTGAATGTTTTGGACTGGATTGCGAGGATGAGAGCTCTCAACAGAAACACAACTCTCTCTTTCTCCATCTTAAATCAAACCTTTACCTTACTCTATCTGTGGTCACACGTGTTAATAAGACATACCACAAAAGTATTTAATTACAGAAAACAATAAATAAAAAATAAAACATTTAACAAAAGAGGCTAACATTAAAAATAATTTGGGGTTATCATACATGTACTTAAAATAACTTATGTTACACAATAAAAAAAACTATAGGACATTTTACTGTGAGCCGAGATCATTTGAAACTATCTGATTACACACACTGGGGAGTACTATCGGCAGGTGGACAACACTTTTCATCTACATACATCAGTGCTAAGTTAAAAAAAGGACCAGCATGATTACACACAACACAACTGCGACTGAAATATCTCAACTCTAAACATACACGGGTCGCATATTCAATGGTCGCTTTCGGAGTCGAAGTCGTGGTTTTCTAGTGGGAGGGTGCGCGTGTCCGTCTTGTGAATGGCGTTGGTGTTTCTACTCCATCCACCATGGTGAGAAGCAGCAGAGGATGGAGCAGAGGCCACAGGCGATTGGTGGAATGGAGGGCGGGGTTAAAAGTGAGGCCAAGTGTTGATGTCATATCCGGGTTCCCGTAGCTGTGGGGTGAGGGTAAAGCATGTACGGTAACTAAGGGAAAACACCGATTACTGGACCCCCGAAATACAAGATGCAGAAGGCTTTTCAGGAAATGAACTTTGACATGAAATCTTTACTTCTGTCTTGGTGAATCTAATGTTAAGCTAAAGGTCAAGGGCAGCACAAGGAGAGTGTTCAGGGTGCCGTAGCCTCCCACAGGACTATAGCAGAGAGGTGTTGAGGGAGGGGGTGTGGAGGGTGTTCATTACATTACATTTAGTCATTTAGCAGACGCTCTTATCCAGAGCGACTTACAGTAAGTACAGGGACATTCCCCCCCGAGGCAAGTGCCTTGCCCAAGGACACAACATAATTTGGCACAGCCGGGAATCGAACCAGCGACCTTCTGATTACTAGCCTGATTCCCTAACCGCTCAGCCATCTGACTCCCAGTGTTCAGGGTGAAGGGAGTAGTAGCTTACCTCAGGCTCATAGCAGGGAGGCATTGAGGGAGGGCGTGTGGAGGGTGCGGGACACCGAGGCTCCGCTGGCCCCTTCTGACAGCACCTGGACCTGCAGCTGGTACACACTCTCTGGGTGCAGGCCCACCACCATCAAGGACCGCTGGTCCTGATACACACACACACATGCACAAGGACACACTAGGTAATAAGAACCTCTGTTACATTTAAAACCGCTAGTACACACACACACACACACACACACACAAACACACACAGCCTCACCGGGGCCACTATCTGCGTCTGAGATATGAGGAAGTCCTGGCCTTCGGTTGCCATGGCTACCCCAGCGCCGACAGACAGCTGTGCCCAGGTGAACTGGAAGCCAGCGATAGGTGTTTGCCCCGGTGCATTCTGGGCCAGCTGCCAGCTGAACTGGCCGACCAGGGAACCGTTGACCGTGTGGAACTCTGCCGTCAGCTTCTCCGGCCGCAGTACCACCTTCTTAGACACCAGAGGGCGCTCTAACTCAAAGAAAGCGGAGAAACCGAAAGTTTCTTGATCAGTTACTATCATTGGGTTTGCTGTTGTTCACTATGAGGACAAAAAGAGTGAATTGATGTGTGTGTGTGCATTCATAAAGCAGCTTCTCATACCTTCCCCGACACAGGGCATGGTTTTGCCCCCCCTGCCTTTCACCGATGAACACACAGGGGTTGTTACCCAGGCAACAGCCTCGGACCTCAGGTCCTCCTCTGTAGCCACGGGTGCTACGGAAACGCTGTACTTACAGCCAAACAACAAGCCTGTGATGATGTAATGGGTTCCCTGTGAAAAGAGCGGAAAATATGAAAGGCGATATTCGAGAGGAGAAGAGGAATGGAGAGACAACATCAGTCAACACGGCATGAAGAATGAAGAGAGAGTGAGTGTGAGAGAGAGAGAGAGAGAGAGAGAGAGAGAGGGGAGGAGAAAGCAACAGCAGATCAACTCTATAGCAGTGCCCCCTTCAGTGATGACTGACTGACGGCGGGGGAAAAGGGGGATGATAAAAGCTTAAAAAGGAGAGAGAGAGAGAGTTATGATTCTGTAAGAAGATCTCCTCGCCAGGCTGCCAGAGGGATGATCAGATAGGGGCTCGCCTCGGCAAACTCGTAAAAGCACCGCTTTGCACTTCTCACCCTGCTCCATAACACGCTGTGCCAGCCAGGGACAAACGTGGGTGGAGTTTGGGCTGCAGGCTGCAGCTCTGGTGTCTGCAGCTCCGGTGTCTGCAGCTATAATATCTACAGCTATGGTGTCTGCAGCAGCTCAAGGTGTGGTGTGGTCTTAGCCGGGTTAATCAGTCGGTCTTGTGGACACAGCCCCCCCCCCAGCTGGATGTAAGGTGCGGTGAACTCGCAGTGGCTTGTTCCGGAACGTGCTCTGGAACATACCTGCACGGTGGTCCTCCTCTCCGCCTTGGTGGCGTTGCCGGCACACGCGTGTGGGTACCACCTCAGCACATACGTGCCCGTGTCTTTGGGGCTTTCTGGAAGAGAGTAAGAACTAGTCCTTAGCGGTGTGTGTGTGTGTGAGATTCAGCTCAACAGGTGTCTTTAAGGGTGTGTGTGTGTGTGAGTACTGAATATGTGGGTCTGGGTTGGGTTAGTATCGAAGACTTGTAGCAGAGTGACGTGACTCAGGCTATGTGCAGAGTGTCACTGGCCTTCTGCGTAAGACAGTGCTGTATTGAGTTACTCTAATTAGTCACAGTGTGAGAGCACTATTGGTGTCCCTGGCCTCCAGATAGCTATTGGGTAACACGAGAGCGCTCCTCAAACACACACGTCATACAGATGTTCTCACGCGCGCTGAAGGACACAGACCTTTTATTCCTTTGTTACGGTCCCTCGTTCTCTATCTCCCTCACGAAACATCTTTCGTCAAATCAATCTCTTAACAACCTCCAGGTCATGTGAACTCTGGATGAGCCTTCGCTTTTGCCTCGGTCTTTTAGAAATGCCTTCACGCGTGCGCGCGCACACAAACGCACACACACACACACACATACATCTGCTCCTATTTATACTTCCATACTGATGTTATTAAATCTGTCCCCATTCTCTCTCATTCTCTCTCAGGCTGATAACAGCCAATCAGCACCTCCTATTTACGAGTCTCTCCAGTGCCAGTGGAACGCCTGCTCTCACTCCGCGCACGCCGCCAAGCGCCACAGCCTGTACGCCAAAACGGCTATTCTAGGACCGTGTTGACACAGCAAAAGTGTTTATTAGAAGCAGTCATAAAAAAAAAAACTACATGTATAGCACTGATATCGGGTGGTGTTGAGGACAAGTAAAAAGGAGGAGAGAAAAGGACAGGAGAGGGGACGACAGGAGAGGGGACGACAGGAGAGGAGACGACAGGAGAGGAGACGACAGGAGAGGAGACGACAGGAGAGGTCTTACCTTGGTGGTGACGCCTCTTCCAGAAAACCTTGACCTGCAGCTGGTTGTCGTGGTAATGGGGGGCGGCGACCTCGAGGCGCAGGTTGGCGAGTGCTGGGTCCGGGTCAGGGTGGGGGGCGGGGTTGGGGGCGGAGGGGAGCTCGTTGGAGAACTCTCCCTGCAAGCTTTCTTGGGCAGGTGGACTTGGGGGGAGGAGGGAGGATGCTAGGGAAAGAAAAATAGCCCAGTCAGCACAGTGGATCCAAACGATGAGTCATGCAAACCCCTGAGGAGGATAGCTAGATATGTGTGGGGACAATTACGTCCTGGAATACAATGAGGCGCAGAGTTTAAAAGTGTGAAAATGAAGGAAAAACACAAAATAACACTGCATGGCAGCTTCTGCTAAACCGTCAGATTTGGTTTAGCCTACCCTCGCATCCCTCCACAGTCCACAGAGAGACTTAGGGAAAACAAGCCAGCCTTGAACACTTGGCACCTCAGCCCAATGCGTTCTCCTCCTGGCCCTCATTGTCCAAGTAAAGCAGCATTTTATTTTTACCGAGTGCAAGGTCAAGTATTTGTCTATAAATATTTTCTGCTGTCTGAACCGCCATTCAGAAAGTCAGGTTTTTCCAGCTTAAATCCAAGCGAAGGCAGCAGAATATCCATAAAGCTGGATTTTTACTGTCTGAGTCGTGTTTTTAAAGGCCACAGGAGAGAAGGACCAGCTGCTGGTAAAAGACATATTAAAGAAAGGAGCTGACAAGCAGGAAAATCCATCATAATTGGGGCCTCAAGACAGTAGCATGTTAGCTTAGCTCCCTCACGATGAAGATAGAACTAGACGGTAGCATGTTAGCTTAGCTCCCTCACGATAAAGATAGAACTGGACGGTAGCATGTTAGCTTAGCTCCCTCACGATGAAGATAGAACTGGCCTGTATCTTTGCCTCCTGTCATGATGGCCCTAACCACAGCTGGCCCTGTGAGAGAGCCCGGAAGGCGTGTCTTTGTGTGCGCCGGTCGCCGTGGTAGCGACGGAACTCTTAACGTTTCGTACCCGTGTTGGTTGCCGTGGTGAAGGGGAGCTGGGCGCGGCTGCTCTTCAGACGTTTCTGCCCCCAGTAGGTCACAGCCTGCACCTGCAGCAGGTAGGCTGACCCGGACAGCAGGCCCGGCAGCTCCATCTCACACACCGTCTGAGGAGTCGAATCACAGATTAGAGTCAATCAGGGAGTCGAATCACAGATCAGAGTCAATCAGGGAGTCGAATCACAGATCAGAGTTAATCCAGGAGTCGAATCACAGATCAGAGTCGATACAGGAGTCAAAACACAAGGTCGGCTCCCAGAGATGTCAGAGTCGATTCAAGAGTCGAGACGGATCATGAACAGGCTTGAATCAGGACAATGGTTGGAGTGCAGGAGTCAAAACACCAGTTGATAGACTCAGATCTGGGTGGATGTAGGAGTCAAAAGAGGGTCTACTTAGAATCAGAACACTACATGTGTGTCGTATTCAACTGTACTGTAGAGCGCGAGTCTCTGCCGAACCAGCCTGTTTTTCTCTCCCACTATCCTCCCTCCCCCCCTCCCTCCCTACCTCCCTCCCCCCCTCCCCCCCTCCCCCCCTCCCTCCCTCCCTCCCTCCCCCCATGATTGACCCCTGTGCTGTAAGCGGTCTCCAGAGGTATCCATCATCTGCAGGCCTGGCAGTGTTTTTGGCCGGTGTGACTGGGCTCAGTGAGTGAAGTGACCCAGGGACTGCAGCTCTCTCTCATTACCACTGATAACGCTGCGCTGGTCCCCATTAGCCCGCTTGACGGACAGCACATCAAAACATGCCCCCTAATGCTCCTGACTGGCCTCCCTCTGCGGCTGATTCGTAGACACAACACAGACAGCTAGATAGCGACAGATCACAAGAGGCGGCCGGCGGAAGGAGGGGGGGGGGGGGGGGAGAGGAGGAGGAGGAAGAGGAGGAGAAAGCCGCCTCTCTCAGATCTGCATCGTCAAGGCATGTGGCAAAAATGCAAAGCGTCCCAACAGTCAAAACACATGCTCCATGGGGCTGGTGTGTGTGTCTGTATGTATGAGTAAAGCTATGTGTGCAGGTCTGTCTGATGTTTTTCATGGCTGGGTATAGGCATTAGTGGGTGACACAGGACGCTGATGGGTCCTAGGACAGATTGCAGCCAGTGTGCTGAGTGGAACCGGGTTCTAAAGACTCCCGCCTGTGTGCTGAATGGGACGAGGTTCTGATGGGTTCTAGTAAAGATCATTGTGTGCAGGTGAGGGTCTGTCGGATCCATCTGCGGAGAGGATCCCAGGGAGATCTTTAACGGGGTCCAGACAGATCCTCCTTCATGAGCCACTCAGGTTCACAGAGACCACAGACATGTCACTGTACGGCAACACACTCTTGACTGGCTGAGCATAGGCTACACACACACACACACGTGTACACACACACTCCTCTCCAGTAGTGCACCAGGGCAGGCCAGTCCAACGCAGAGCACACATGACCTCATGTTGTTACCACGTTTGTTTTGAAGTGATCTGACGTGAGAGTTATGTCAAGTTATCCAAACACGATGACATATTATGGTTAACCTGCCATGTCAGAACAGTAGCTCTCTTCACTAAAGTGCGTGTTGTCTGAATCTGACACTGAGCACTGAGGGTTTTAACCCAGAGAGGGCTGTGGATCAGGGAAAACAAGACTGATCAGAACCAGGAGACTTGAGGTGGGGGGCAGAGGCCCGTGTCTGGGCTGGGAGGTTATTCGTCATGGAGGACGTTCTTCAGGAGTGGAACTGAACCGGTGTTAACTAGAGGCTGAGAATGGTGTTGAGGCTGGGGGGTGGAGGCTGGGGCTGAGGTCGAGGCTGAGGTTTACAGGGGTGGAGAGGTACACTCACTATAAAACCTCTACAGCTGCAGCTTCAATTCACACTACGCTGGAGCAGGGGGTTAAACCAAGAGGCCCATACTTTATTATCAGGACTCAGGTGTGGTGGCAGTTTCTGTGTGTGTGTTAAGATAACTGTATACATATGTATGTATTTAATAAGAGTGTGTGTATACGTGTGTGAGGTGGAGGACGAAGCCTGATCTTACCCCGTCTGTGACCCTGGCGTTGTCCTTCCTGTCGTGTCCGGCGGCGTGGCGGGGTGCGTGCCGGGGGGTCCAGGTCACCTTGTAGTGGTGCAGGGGCAGGTCCCCCTCCCTGGGGGTGTCCCAGAGGAGCAGCAGCCCCACCCTGCCATCCTCCCCCAGGGTCTCGTTACCCACCCGCACGCGCTGGGGGGGCTCCGGGGGGAACGGGTCTGGGGAGGGGGGGAGGGAGGGGGGAGGGAGGGAGGGAGGGGGGGAAGTGAAAAATGGAGAGCAGGCAAAAGGGTGTAAGAGGGATGAGGTGGTGGAGGACAGGAGAGGTGGTGGGACTGAGAGGAACTTGGACTGAACAGAACTTCCTGTTCCTCTGCTGCGTAAACCACATCTCACACTTCTCTCACCTTTTTGTGTGTCGGTGTGTGATGTGTGTGGTGTACAATGTGTGTGTGTCAGTGTGTGAATTCTCAATAACAGCGAGGTCATCCGGTGCAGCAGTCCAGTAGTCCGCTAGCTATTGAAGGTGTGTGTGTGTGCTTTATAAATGAGCTCCTATCAGACAACTTGACTGAGGAGAGGAGCAGAGGGCATTGGTACTTTTGTCCTGCAGAGGTTGAAACTTTTCAAACATACACACTCACACACACACACACACACACACACACACACACATACAAAGACACCGAGACGCTCAGCTTTTGGATGGTGAAACTTTTAGATACTTACACTGTAGTTCCAAACATATTTGCCTTGAAACCTAAAGCTGTCTGTGTTCAAACAGCCTTTCAGAACTCTCTCAGTCCCTGCTTTTGTATCCGACAGCCACCCTCACCAGTCCACAGTAGCAGTCGGTAAGTATCTGCTCTGAGAACATTAGGAGTTATGAAACTGTAATGAGTTCATGAGAGAGAACGCCTGACTGCCACTTTCAATCGTCTACTGGCCTTTGTTCAGAAAATCAAAGCCAGAAAATGACATTGGAGCTGGCTGGCTGTTTATGAAACTGGTATGAGTACTGTAACTTAGCCTTAGAGAAGCCATTAGTCACTTACATTAGGGTCAAATTCCTTTTCAACACCCGCTCCGTCTCTCATTAAAACTACAAACAGTAGCTCTGTGTCTGATTAAAACTACAACTCCCAGAGACAGAGGGCTCCTCTCTGAGGAGAACGGGCTTCACCTCAGGCAATGTTGTCCTTTCGGCAAATACAAGAGGTCGAGGGTACATGTTAGGGCCCCATGTCTTTGATATGTGGTAGCTGGGGTGACTGTGCGTGCGTGCGGGAGCCGGGGTAAGGTAGCAGCACTGAGACGATGGCAGTGATTCTTAGCCCCTAATGTTTTTTCTTAACCTGTATTGAAGTCAGCCTCACTGCAGGCCACAACCACAACAAAGAGGTCAGTTCCGCCTTCAGGGGCCCTCCCTTGTTCTTTTTCTCTCTATCTTTCTCTTCTCTCTCTTCTCTTTCTTTCTCTCTCCCAGTGATCTGAGTAACATTATGAGGACTGAGTTAAACCAGGGCACAAGCAGGAGGGAGATTAGCGGATGGAGGGATGAAGAAATGGAGGGATTTGAGAAGATACAGGGATGAGGATATACAGGGTGAAGGGATGAGGGAACGGAGGGATGAGGGAACGGAGGGATGAGGACATGAATGGATGAGGACAGGAAGGGATGGAGGGATGAGGAGAGGGAGGGAGGAGGACAGGAAGGGATGGAGGGATGAGGAGAGGGAGGGAGGAGGAGATGGAGGGGCTGAGCTGCCCCAGTTTGGCCGGCAGGTCACCATGACGGAGACGTCACTCAGGTTACTCAACCTCCCAGGGTACCTTTCATCTGCGGACTTCCTGAGTCCTGACCTCTGGGCGTTCTCCACGGCCTGGCCTAATCAACATCTGACGCATGTGACTGAGGTGGAGCGCTGCTGGCGACGCACGCATCTGTGTTTCACCGCATGTGCATGTGCGTGTTATCCATCTAGAAGTCCTCCCTACTCTTTGTACTGTGGTAAGGAGGGGGGGGGGGAACTAACACACACACATACACACATACACACACACATGGCTGGGGTTCGGGGACCCCGTGTTGTCCTCTCCCCAGGGGGCCAGTCCACACCCAGGGGGTCAGTCCACACCCAGGGGGTCAGTCACACAGAGCTGACGGCTGTCTCTCCTGGATCTGGACCCTGATTACCTCGGCCTGCTAACCATTAGACCTAGTACACTGTCACAATCACAGGGTGTGGTGAGACTGAGTGGAACTGTGGAGAGGACAACACGCAAAGAGAGAGAGAGAGATTAAGAGAGAGAGAAAGAGAGAGAGAGAGACAGAGAGAGAGAGTGTTCTGAAATCCAATGTCCTCAGAGGACAGGAGAGGTGAGAAGAGATATAGATCATCATCCTCTTCCTTCTCCTCTTACCTCGGGTGGAGTAGAAGGGCTTGCTGGGCGTGGTGAAGCCGCGCGTGCCCTGGCTGTTGACGGCGCTCACCCTGAACTGGTACCAGCGCTGAGGTCGCACGTCCTTCAGCACAGCCCGCTCCTCCATGGTCTACACAGAGGTCAAGGGTCAGATGTCAAGGGTCAGGTCTAAGAAACAGTCACTGACATTGACCCGGGACAGTCGCAGACGCAACTGGAAGATTCTTTTTTCGAACCCGGGACCAAGACAAAGAGATCATAGGAAGGAGAAGAGAGTGTGTGTGTGTCTGACAGAAAGTGTGTCTGTGTGTGTGTGTGTGCGTGTGTGTGCGTGTGGCCTCCCTCGGTGAACTGGCCTCCATATTTAAGTTCTGCCACAGGACTGTGTGTGTGTATGTGTGTGTCTGCTGTGCCGTCTTCCCTGATCCTCCCAGGACAGAGAAAGGTCTCTCCACAGAGAGACAGGTCTCTCCACAGAGAGACAGGTCTCTCCACATGACAGCCCCCCCCCCTCCCATTCCACACAGCTCCTCTAAGCCAATAACGAGCAGTCAGTCAGGCCAGAGCACGACCATGACTGGCTGTGGCGGCTCCCAAAGCTATGGTTATTTATCTAACCTCAGCCTACACACACGCAGAGACAGGCTAGTTTAGACTGGCAGCAGAGCGTGCACACACGCACGCACGGACACACACACGCACACATGCGCTCGTTTAGACTGGCAACACTGGTAGACTGGCATGGGTGGTGACGAGAGAGTAGTGGTGAGCAAGCCAGACCAGGGAAACATTTG
>NC_061069.1:10382814-10443868 GCF_021917145.1 Hypomesus transpacificus
ACCAGAGAGCACGTGTGTGACCAGTGTGAGAGTGGGGGTGTGTGAACAGCGAGTGTGTGTGAGACCACCCACTCGGCAGAGCCGACCGATAGCCTCCAAGGAAGTTCACTTGCAGAGAAGACACCCAGTAAATATGCGGCAGCTGACTGTTTCAGCGTGGCTACCCTGAGACCGTGTGGTGTGGTGTGTTCATGTGTACGCATGCTTGTGTGCGTTTGCGTGTAAATCGTTTGGAGTTGTAGGTTATAAGGTCATAACGTGGCTGACTCGATCCCACACCTGCAATCGTATTTTATACGCTTTATGAACATTCTCACAGCAAACGTTTTGCCCCCGTTTAAATCTGCTTCCGTTGATCCTGGTGGAGGATACTTGCCGAGTCACGGCTAACTGAAGCTAAGCCGAGATTGAGCACACGACAAGCTCGACAGCTTAATGTTTTCACACGACGTACCAACACCTGCATTTTGTTCTTCCAACAACCACTCACATTCAGCTGTGTGATTCATGGGCCCAGACGTCCACACATTTGCTCATGATTAGAAATCGTTTTTTCCTCCCGATAAAGCATGACCTCTGAAGTCTGCCAAGCCGACAGCAGACAGCTATGAAAGCGACTTCAGCCTTTAGAAGGTGTGAATATGGGACGCAAACTTCAACAGAACAATTTAGACCTGCCTGACCTTCACAGACACACACACTGACGGGCACACACACACTGTTCACACACACACTGTTCACACACACACACACACCCACAGCAGTCTGCTTGGGTAAACTAGTGAGTTATAGTGGGTGTTTGAATTAAAAGCAGACGTGATTTAAAAGCCATGGTTTTCACCTTTGGCTCCTCTCACTGTTGACAAGAGGTCACTTTCCTGTTTGGGAACGTTCTCCAATCTGTATTTACAGGTCTAGACTACTAACAGCGCTGAAAGACCACTAACAGAGCAGACTTTTCCACACAGCACCTCTCTGGGCTGAGTGCAGTGGTGGACAAGCTCCAGGAGATATTAAGTTGATTCATTCAAACTACTGCTAATAAATCTAGTTTCCTGTGAGTATGTTGTCTTTCAAGAAACCCTTTCCAGGTTTCGTCCCCTGGTGTCCGAGTGTGTGGGTCAGTCCTGGGTCGAACTTGGGAACAGGTCTAGTTAAAACCTGTGTGGTCACGTGGTCCTGAGAGAATGTGTCTGGGACTGGAGAATGATGAAGAGTGGCTGTCTCCTCAGACCACTAGAACGACACGATATGACACACACACACGCACGCACACACACACGCACACACACACACACAGTGGTGTAACCAGATCCTCAGGTTGCTGTGACTGATAGCCAGGGCCTCTCCCAAGGAAATTCCCAGAGGCCTCATCACTGCGGTGTATCTCGAGATCCGCCGCCACTTACAGACTTTGATCTCCCCCCCCACCCCCCCACCGTCCTCGCCGGCGGAACCCCCAGCCCCGCCCCAGCGGCCCGCTTCGACCCCATCCCCAGCCTCCCAGCTTTCAGCGGCCATGCAGGAATCCCTGCTACGCTGGAGACCATCAATCACAACCAGCCGTCCAATGGGACAGCCTCGGTCAGACACTGTGAAGACAGGCAGGTGTGTTTTTCATCCAGGCGGGGAGAGGAGAGGAGAAAAGAGAACAAAGAGGAGAAGAGGGGGGAGGGGGGGAGAGGAGAGGGGGAGAAGAGGAGAAACCGTAGCTGTCTGAGGAATGGAAACCCGAGTCCTGAGGGTCTCCCTCGGGATGGCGGGAGGCTGACTCTGTGGCGAGGGATCGGAGAAGAGAGGGATCGGAGCGGGCGTGTGACCGTGCAGATGTGTCTGTCAGACTGATAGAGGGAGGGAGGGGGGGAGGGTGAGTTATAGAGGACATCCGTTGAGGCACCGCTGGCTGCAGGGTCGGAGGTCACAGATATGCTACTGCTTAACACCTCAACAGACAACAACAGGACCTGAGAATGATGAATGAGGGACACACACGCACATTTTCCCTTATCATTCCATCCATATCTTACCTCAGAGCCCATAATGGAATCTCTCCTTCAGATCAGATGGTTTCAGTCGTTTCTCTGACCTCAGCTTGACCCCAGGTCCAGCAGAAGCATGCACCTATCAGCTCAGCTGGGCTTGTTTATCTACACTGCCTGTGTTTGTGTTTGGAACCAAGTCCAACACTTCCTCATTCCTGCCTCATGGAGCCAAACAGCCAGCCAATGGGCTTCTAGGGCCGCCCCAACAGGACTGGGTCCCTGCAGAGTCTCAGTAAGGGAGAAGAGGCTGTGCTTCCAGCACTGCATCTTGTCTGACTTGGCTCTGAGGTCAACAGGACAAAGAACAATAGGCATTGTTATAGTCAGTGGGCCCATAGACAGTGAGTTTGTCCAGAACGTAGGTTCAAAAACAGTCAGGAGGTTCAGAAACAGCCGGAAAGCAGTCAGTTAGCAACACTCTGCCCAGAAACAGTCAGAAAGTCCAGAAATAGTGAGCCGGTAACAGTGGGTTGAGAAACAGTCAGTCAGTGACCCGTGGCGTCCCTGGATGGGATCCCTGGGAGTCCAGTGTCCTCTATCGGGGTGAGCGAGGCAGGGGGACAGACGGCCGGCGGAGAGGTAACAGAGCCCAGCACCAGGATGTAGAGCCGTGGGAGAAACTGTTTCTGTTGGATGCGCTCGCTGTGTTCCTTAATAGAGCTATTCACTGTAGCAGTAAGCCTCCTCTCCTAGAAGCACAGCTCTGTGCCAGAGGGCCCTGAAAGCCTTCCACAGGCCCTCTCTCTCCCCCTGACTAACAGGTTATATTATGTCTCACAGCTCCTTGGGACTAGGAGGAAAACTGCTAACAGAAAGCAGCTGGGTCGGACAGACGCCCAATCAAGAGTAGACAATGGCAGATCCCTACTGTGATTGGCTCGGGCAATTGTTTAGGAGAGCAGAGCATTACCTGAGCTCCATACAGATGGAAATGAGTTTATTAACGTAGAAAAGGACACTGCCAACCAGGGAGTCATTCGCGCAGATGGGAAATTAGGTTCTCTACTGGGGGGATATGCAAAGTCGAAGACCAACGCAAACAAATTGGAGCTGTTGGCGTGAACGTGCTAGCAGGGACCTCTGCGCCGTGTTTGAGAGTTTAAACGAGGACTCCACCTCTCAGCCCCGAAGAATACCGGCAGGATGAGTCGCAACAATTGAATGAGACCATAGCCGGTCTCAACATCATGGTGTTTGGCTTATTTTGACCTTCGGTTCCAAGAAAAAATACTTTGAATATGATTAAACCTACACGCAATTTTTGTTAGGTCTTTCTTTCGGGTCATATTTTCACGCACATTTATTCAACGTCCCTCTAAACGTAGGTTCGACCCTTTAGGTTTAAGTAAATCAGAGTCAGATGGCTGAGCGGTTAAGGAATTGGGCTAGTGCTCAGAAGGTTGCCGGTTCAATTTCCGGCCGTGCAATGTGACGTTGTGTCCTTGGGCAAAGCACTTCACCATACTTGCCTCGGGGGTAATGTCCCTGTACTTACTGTAAGTTGCTCTGGATAAAAGCGTCTGATAAATATGTAAATGTAAATCAATCTCCGATGCTGATTAGCCATTCAAGTGAAAATGGTAAAGTGTTTTCTGAACCTGGTGTGCTGCATGCAGGGTATTCAGCCCATTCAGCAGCTGCAGTCTACACAGTCAGCTTCCTGAGCACGGAACATTTCACTGTGCCCTGAGCCAGTGCCCTTGCCTGTCTCCTTGGATGAGGACTAGAGCCTTAAATGAATTAATAACAGTCCTACTTACTACCACACACCAAACTACTACACACCCACAATCAGGTTTGTGCGTGTCCACACACCCACCACCTACGCACAACAGCACATGTTCACACAGGCACGCACACAGTAGATAACACACACACACACACACACACAGAGAGGCACACACACACACAGAAAGGCACACTCACACACACAGACATGCGCACGCAGACACACGGCAAGCACGCGGCTGTTCAAGGAGGGCTTTGAAGGGCTTTAGTTAAATGTTGCGGAACAAATGCAAAAAACCCAGTTGGAAAGCAGGGCAGGGCTTTTGCAAACCCTAGGAAAATCATGTAAACAACTTGCTAGCAGAAGTGGATGGGGTGTGTGGGTGATGGGTGATGGGTGGGGCTGGGTGGTAGCCACAGGAAAATAATGGATGCGAGGCAGACCTGCGACAGAACACCCCCGGCACTACACTTTAAGGTGCGTTTGATTCGACTAACAGTGTCGACGCGTACACAAGACATCAGACAGCGTGTCAGTTACACCCACCAGGCAACATAAATCACACCGCTGGTGCGAGGGTTGGTCTGAGCCGTCCAGTCCTGGGAGGAGGAGGAAGGCGGGTGAGGGGTGAGGGGGGTCCCGAGGGAGGCGGGGGGGGGGTTACCCAGACCGCCTCGCTCCCATGCTCCAGTCCTGATGGATCATACGTGTATCATACGTCGCCAGGCAGCCCTCTACACCTGCAACACATTACTGCTCCAGCTGCACAAGAGGTGCTGCTCCCTCAGTGTGTGTGTGTGCGTGTGTGTGTGTGTGTGTCTCAGCGTGCGCGCGGGATAGGAGATAGAGAAACAGGAGACGACTGACCGTCCGCTTTTAATACATAACATAACTCTCTCAATATGCCCCAAGTCCACATGCCTCCGCAGATAGAGGCAGATTCTCTAAGGAGATCCATCATGTAGCGGGATGGAAGGGAAGAGGGACGTGCTCTAGAGCTCCCAGAAGGACGTCCTCTGCTCTTTGTCTCTGACCAGGTCCGTCCTAGTCCTGGGCTGCGAGGGGTGGGGGTGTGGGGGGGAGGGTGGGTATGTTCTGATTTAGTGGACTGTCATCCACATTTCCATGGGAGCGTGGCCCGTCTCTGACAGGAACCAGATGTGGTGCAGCATCCTGGGCGTATGGATTCCATAAGTGGCCAGTGGGTCTGGGAGACGCTTTAGAACCTCTCTCTGTCTCTCTTCCTCTCCCTCATTCCCTCTACCTCTTCTCTATGTTTCTCTCCTTACCTTGCTCTCCTTCGCTCTCTCTCTCCCTATCTCTCTCTCTCGCTCCGTCTCTCTCCCTCTCGAATTCTCTCTTTCTCCTTCGCTCTCTCTCTCTCTCTCTCTCCTTTGCTCTCTCCTTCGCTGTCTCTCTCTCTCTCTCTCTCTCTCTCTCTCGTTCTTCATGGATGAAGGCTGTGCCTCCTCCATTAGCCATCCTCCGTCTCAGCAGAGACAGCTGAAATCCCGGTGGGGCCACCCCAGGTTCGCCCTCCAGGGCGGAGCACCCACATGCACATCCACAGAGAGCCTGAAGCACGGGCCAGCCGTGAACACTGTCATGTGTTTCAAATGAATCCATCACCATAAACAATTTTACGAGCAGTTAAAGGTAACTGGCCATGCTGGAAATATGTAAGAGGTAACTAAGCATGGTTTAGCTCCGACCAGGACTGCAACATGAGCCTGCAGGCCCCCTCTGATGGCTGCCACATCGTGGAAGAAAGTGGGCTAACATACACCGAGTTCGCCTCCTCGACAGTACTTTGAAGCACACTCCAAATATGTCGGAAGGTGATGGACTTCCAGAGGTTTGACCAGGCGAGCAGTTCGTTAGGGAGTCCAGTAAAACAGTAACAGTTTCCCCTGGCTGAGAGCTGCAAGCCCGTGGGGGTATGTCTGAGAACATAGCCGGCTGTCTCACTCACCAACGCTGGGGATACACTACAGCCAGGGAGCACCGTAAACCTGCTAATGATGGGAACACCCCACTCTTTCCACTGACACACACAAGCTAGCGTGCACACATACACACACCTCCCCCCCCACACACACACGCACACACTCACACACAGTTCATGAAGCCAGCGGTAATCAATGTCGATTGGATATCAGCATTGTAAAGGGAGAGTGAGAGAGGAGAAGAGAAAATAGATGAAACTAAAGAGGAGGAGAAGAGGAGTGAGATGAAATCAGGGAGGTGAGGGGGGGAGGGCGGTGAGGGGGGGGGGGCAGAGAGGGAGAAAGGCTCAGAGAAAGAAAGCGAGGGGAGAGAGGGGAGGGAAAAAGGCCGTGGCCTTATGTTGACAGACCAAGTCAGGGTCAGGCCAAAAGAGCACGTGTGTGTGTACGTAGGTGGCTGTAGTGGTGTGTGTGTTGCCCTCAGACACCCCCCGAGCCAACCCCAGCCCCCCAGGCAGAGGCGAGGAGCAGGGTGGAGGGGTGAATTGGGGTTAATCCAGAGGTCCAGTACCGTATCCCTCGGCATGTGCGCCCCCCCCCCCCCCCTCCTCGGCCCATGACAGAGCAGGCCACACTGAAGGGAAACATCGGACATCCACTTTCATTAGCCCCCCTCAGCGAGCTGCCCCACCCCCCACCCCTGCGGTCCTGTCTTGACCCCGGAACAGCTCACCAGTCTGGGCCTTAGCAGCTTAGGGCAGGGTCTCCACCAACCCAGGACTCCCTCGGGTTACCACGACTACACCACTCACACTGCGCTCAAGATTCCGTCTCCAGGCAGAACATCAGGCATTCCTACTCAGCAGTCTACAATTAGACTTTTCACTAAACGCTGTTAAGTGTGCGAGGTCTTCACTCGCACTTAAGTCGGGTGTATTTGATTAGTTTCATCTCTTTAATGAAGCTAAAGCTGCTCAACTTGCCCTGTTTCGACAGCGCAGGCTGAGGTTCTCGGCGTTTCAACGACACGGTGCCTGAGTCTCCACAGAGGCAGAAATACGTGGGGTGTTTCAAAAAACAAGGAACCACGGAAAGTCCTTCGACAATCAAACAGTAAATTAGCGTAGCTAGGAGGAGGAGGGGAGCAGGATGACAGGCAAGGAAGGGGGGAGAGGAGGGAGGTAGGGAGGGAGGGGTGCACACTGGAGGAGGAAAAAAAAAAGAAGTATATAGCCTGGTGTTCCTGGCACTGCTCTCTAAGCGAATAAACAGCAGCTAATTTCTATCCCTCTTAAAGAGCAACGGTAGAATCCCGGGGAGGATGTGAAATGCCTGTCGTTATTTTTACAAGAAGCACAACATTTACTTTACCTATTATTGGACGGAGAGAGGGAGGACAGGCTCCATCTGAAAGCAATTAGGGCAGCTGAGAAGCCTGGTGTGAGAAATACAGCCCTTCAACAGAGGGGGGGAACCGGAGGGGGGGGGGCCTGACCCCTCTCCCCAGGGGGAAGAGGCTGGAGGACGCTGGGCCGGCCTGAGCTAAGCTCAAGCCGGGCTATTAGCCTTAACGAGCTAGCCCTGTTTACTGGCTTATTAGACAGCAATTGGGAACTATGTGTCGTTTGGTTCAGATGGTTCTCTGGTTCTCCGGCAACTGGGCCGGAAATCCTGCTAGGATCCTGGATTGTCCACCTAGGCTGTCTGTGTGTGTGTGTGTGTCCATGCATGTTGCTCGGACAGCAGTGCAGCTGTGTCGCGTGCCGTCTGTTGGGATAGTGGAGCGGCTGTACCAGTCTGAGATCTGTTTGTTCTCCGTCAGAACCAGGCAGACCGGCTCGCTTAACCCCACCTGCTGCCCAGGGAACGCCGTTTGATGCTGCCGCGGGGCCAGGACCTGGACGGCTAGCAAGAATCTGGCTGGGGGTGTGGGCATCTTGAAGGGCTCGCCAGCAGGTGGAGGAGCAGGGGGGGGGGGGGAGTGGTGGTGGTGGGGGCAGCTTGGCAGAGGGGTGCTTGGCACGCATGGCGTTTCGACCTCGTTCTTCATCTCACCTTCCTCTTTTACTGCTCCTCTGAAGCCTTCTGAAGCTGGTCATTACCCCACGCCTGCTCATTCTCACACCCACCATAAAGGTGTCAGAGGGTATTTATATACATACTGCAGGGGCCCATCGATCTGCACCCGGCCAGCCAGTCTGGGAGCTGATTGGTTCAGGAGAGCCCCCTACTGACCCCCCCCCCCCCCCCCCCCCCCCCCCCCCCCCCCCCCCTCCAACTACCTGGCACCTGTGATCACAGTGTTCCACAACACCCTCACACACTAATATCAAGGTTACTGGTAGAAACATGAACACACACCCTTTCACAGGCTTACAGTTCACGTACCATGAATCTAGTGGACCAGGGCCTGTGTGTGTGTGCATGCACGTAAGGTCTGTGTCTCTGTGTGTGAGTGTGTTTGCGTATCCTTTCGTAGAGGTCATTTAATTAGTAGACAAAGTCCCGTGTGGGCGGCAGACAGCACACACACACACACACACTAACACACACACACACACACTGACACACACACACACACACACACACACTGACACACACCCACAGGTGAACAGTGCTTACCTGTGCACAGCGTCTGTGGTTCTCACACCAGACCAGAACATCATCACTCTGCAGAAAAAAAGAGAGAGACAGGATTGAAAAAAACCAGCAGACACACACACAACTCTCCACTCATCAACATGTAAACAGACTGGCAAATTATACAAGAGCAATAAAAATGCAACTGTGTAAATATCACCATTACCAGAGCATGACCACACACACATACAAACACACACGCACACGTGTTCTGACCTTTCTATAACACACATTTTCCTTTGGTCCCAAATGTCACCAGTGAAAGAGTTAGGCTGTGGGTGTGTGTGTGCGTGTGCGTGGAAGAGTTTGAGGTGAGGAAAGACCACCAGTATAAATGAAGAACCGTGGCAACACAATTTTACGTCATCACTCCACCGCAGGCTCCAAAATATGGTCTGCTGAAGACAGACAGGCAGGCAGACAGACAGACAGGCAGGCAGACAGACAGACAGGCAGACAGACAAGCATGTCTACGTCGCCTACTGCATCTTTGTTTCCCAAATAAAAATACTGAAGCACACTCTATGTTGGGAAGTCTGTTCAATCATTCTGTGGCTTACACTTCAGGAATATCCCAAGAAGGGAATCCACCGAAAATAGGAACTAAATTGTTTTTCCAAGGAAGACCTATAGCGAAAGATAAAATAACCAACAACAGACAAACCAACATTATAGTGAGAAGATAGAATATTCAGCCTTTCCTGGTGTGTGTGTCACAGATAGAGCAGAGCAGTGGTGATGTCATCTGAGATGGCGTGGGCCAATGGGAGCTGTGGTTTCCCCCAAACATGACAAACACCAATTAACGGAAAAAAAAAAAACCCCTGAGCTAGCGAGGAGGGTGTGTGGGAGATAAGCCACTCTAACGAGGCCCGGGCACTCCTCTTTAAGTGAGCAGTATTTAACCCAAAACAAGCTCATCTTATCCTACACACACACACACACACACACACACACACACACACACACACACACACACACACACACACACACATACACACACACACACACACACACACAGCCCTCTTTGAGAAGACTAGAAAGGAGAAAGGCCATTGTATTTATGGGGTCAGGCTGTCATGGTGTGAGGGCTTACGGGTCTGTATAGGAATGCCATGGGGTTAACACCAGCTCTCCAGACTGGCTGATCTGAGCACACACACACACAGAGAGGCTGGCCGGGGAGGAAGTCTGCCAGGCCGATCTCCCGTGTGTTCCATCTCTCTGTTATTTCTCTCCTTGCTCCTCTTTTTCTCTTTGATTCCTCTCGGCGTCTCTCAACTCTCACGCTGCTTCCCGCATCACTTCCTGCCCCCGCACCCCCCCTGCCCCCCAGCCTCTCTCTCCATCACTGTCTCTTTATCTTTTCTCTCTCTGTCGCACACACCCTCTTCTAGTTTTCTGTCTCTCGCAGGCAGGCAGCAGACAGCCAGACTCCCAGGGTGAGAAGCACTGCACTGCGGAGGAGGAGGGGCAGGAAGGTTGCTCAGTGGAGGAGGTCGGGGACAGATACCTGTCTGCATTTGGTTGTAATACCTGGTGGCTGCAACCAAATTTCCCCTAGTGGGATAATAGACTTGGCTTGACTTGAGCCACAGAACTTGAAGGCCACTGATGAGCGCCGTTTAGGAACAGGGAGGATCGAGGCTTTCTGATGGATGGGGTGTTATTGCTCCTGTTGTTCTGTTGATGTTGTTGTTGTTGTTGCTACTGCAGCTCCCTCCAGGATCTAGCCCAGAACTGGTTTGTTGACAGCAAACAGGAAGACAGCAACCTTGACCTCAAACATCCCAGAACTGGCGCAGTTAATTTTCTGTTGCCTTCTCTCTCTCCTCCACCCCCCTCTCTCTCTCTCTCTTTCCTTTTCTTCCTCTCTCTTTTTATTTTTCTTCCTCTCTCTTTTTATTTTTCTTCCTCACGCTCTGTCTTTCACCCTCTCCCTCTCCCCCCCCCCCCCTCTCTCTCTCTCTCTCTCTCTCACTCTCTCTCTCTCACTCTCTCTCTCTCTCTCTCTCTCTCTCTCTCTCTCTGTCTCTGTATCTCAAGTGCACATTTCCTGTGTTTCTCTTATTGGTCCAGTGTTGTGGCAGACATGGGAACAGAGTTTTGCTGTCCGTGCCCCCTGGGGAGGCTCTCTGGTCTGTCTCTGAGGCCCCACAGTACCCAGAGGAAGCCCTCTCCTCCTGCCCCCCCCATCCCTCTCCTCCCGCCCCCCCCATCCCTCTCCTCTCCCCTTGGCCCATCCCGACAGGGTCACAGTTAGGGGTGGAGGATGGGGTTTGGGGTCTAGCAGATTGATTCAAGGCAGAAAAATGTTGATTAGCTCGAAGTTAGGAGGGGGTTCATGGTTGGAGTGTAGAGGTTAGCACCGCCCTCCCCCCTCCCCCTCCCCCCCCTCGCCCCAACACATTTGCAGATGTTTTAGCCACAACGTCTGAGTGTTCTACGCAGAGACAACCCCCCCACCCACCCCCCCTGTACACAAGCTTCCCGCAGATGGATCTGCACCCCCCCCCCCCCCCCTCCCCTTCCCTTAACGGCGTCTGACAACAAAAATGCACTGTAAAATTGTTACTGGAGATGTTGGTGCGGTGGAGGGGTGGTTTAAGGACATGAAAAAGTGAAGGTGTCTGGTACTTTGGATTGCTATATGCTATATTGACAAATTGAATATTTATGTATGTTTTGGAGAAAGAGGGAAAGAGAGAGAGAGAGAGAGAGAGAGAGAGAGAGAGAGGGAGAGAGAGAGAGAGAGAGAGAGAGAGAGAGAGAGAGAGAGAGAGAGAGAGAGAGAGAGAGAGAGAGAGAGAGAGAGAGAGAGAGAGAGAGAGCAATGCCCAGTTTCTACAATTCTGTCTTCAATCTACAATCTCTTGGAATCACACAGCATCACATCATAATCCTAAAAAAAGCAGTTGGGGTTAGTGTGTGCGTTTCCTGAGACTTTCCCGTTCCCAGTGAGATGGTGACACATGCGGGCTGTGGTGAGATGAGCAACCCGGGTCTATGCTGTCATTAGCGGTTCCTCCTCATCCTGACAACATCTTGTTTTACAGCTCAAGCGTGTGAGTGGGCATGGAGGGTCTTTCTGTCTATTTTCCACCTCTCCTTCACCCTGCCTGTCTGTCTCTCTTCTTCACCCCTGCCTGTCTCCCTCTCTCCTTCCACCCGCCTGTCTCCCTCTCTCCTTCACCCCGCCTGTTTCCCTCTCTCCTTCCACCCCGCCTGACTCCCTCTCTCCTTCCACCCTGACTGTCTCCCTCTCTCCTTCACCCCGCCTGTCTCCCTCTCTCCTTCACCCCACCTGTCTCCCTCTCTCCTTCACCCTGCCTGTCTCCCTCTCTCCTTCTCTAACTTTACCGTCTTAATGACAGAGCCAAACAGTCCATAAGGTAGATGAACTGTCTGCTCTCGCAACAGGAATGCATGAGGAGCAATCCCATCCTCAGCTCTCCTCCTGCCAGGTGTGTGATTCGAACCCAGACCAGAGTCCTGGTCTCAGGCCAGTTTACATTTGATTAACGCACACCGCCTATCACATTTCCTACTGTATCGACGAGCTGTGCTTCACTACAAAATCCCTTTCTATAAGGCTTTTGTTTCCCAATGCATACATCAGGCAGAACCGAAACAATGTTTCACAAGATTTCCTGCTCTGCAGCTGCCACTAAGGTTCCAGTTGCTTGACATTTGCATTTGAAGGAATATTGCTTTTTAATATCCTGGGTTTGCATGCATGACTACATTCTTCTCGGAGTGCTGGAGGATAGGGGGGGGGGTTGATCAGAGTGCATGAATCTACTACACTGTGCACCACATCCAAACAGCCTACAACTTACAGAATGATTCAAAGATCTGCAGAAAGTAAGGAAACGTGGCACAATTTTAAAAGATCCATCTTTTAAAGGCAGAGATAATTTAGCCCAACTTTCTCTCTCTCTCTCTCTCTCTCTCTCTCTCTCACACACACACACACACACACACACTCATGAGCACACTACATAGCTCATATCGCAGCCCCACTGTGCCCTCTGACTTCTCTCACTCCCTCTTAAGACTGGGGGTACTGTCCTAGCTGAAACCGAACCCTGGACTAGACACACACACACACACTCACACACAGTCCATAAATCTCTCCCTAAATTCCAAACACCCTCAATCACTGATCTGAAGGGATCCTATCCCAATACCAGAGGAGCTGGTGCATCTATCAACATGATATCCAGCTTAGCACCATCCTATCCTCTGTCTCTGAAACACCGACACTGCTGGCATGGTAGAGGGTTGGGTGGGTGAGGGGCAGGGGGGCACATGTCTGGTTTCTCTTTGCTCTGGGAGATGTGTGGTGATATAAATGATAGCGCTCTGGTGTATCAAACAGGTCTTTGTCTGTGGGACCCAGGGTAACCCTAGGAGACCTGAGCGCAGGAGGACCTGAGGCTGCCCGGTAGATGAATCCTAGCTCTGGGGACCCTGAGGGGGCAAGTGAGGACACCAGCACAGCCACACGTCCCCTGGTGATGACATCACATCAGCACTTTGACCCGTATCAGCTCACAGTCCCTGAGGGACTGAAAGATGTACAGATGGCCTGTCTGTCTGTCTATCTGCATGTCAGTCTGTCTGCCTGTCTATCTGCCTGCCTGTCTTTCTGCCTGTCTGTAGAAATACAGGATTACAAAGCCAAGGGATGACAACAACATGCAACTGTAAATCGCGTTGATCCAGTACAACGTGCAATTTAGTGAAAACCAAAGCTCATTCGCACTCCCACATCCAGCCCCACCGTCCACGAAGCTGTGAACCAACGCCACTCCGACACCTCGAAGCTCTGAGAGGGGAAGGCAGTCGCCCCCTCCCCCCATCCCCAGTCAACCAGAGGCCACCCTCATTATATCGACACCCAGGTGGCCGACGATCTACAATCTCTGCCTGCGTCGGGACCCCAAAACCCCCAGCCACAGCCTTAACCCAAGCCCCCCCACCACTTCAACGACTTGCAGCCCCGTTCAGTCTGAACTGCTTCTGCTTCATGCTTAATGACTTTCCCACCCACCAAACAGAACGCACATGCTGAAGACGTTAAGGATAATATGGCTTTCAAAGCTCTCCAGCCTCCCCAAAGTGTCTTTTAACAAATGTGAAGGCTAGTTCACATTCCGTAGTTATAAAACGGATAGGTAATTTATATTGAGCATAAACTTTAATGTAAATTTGGTCTCTGACGTTTCACTTCCATCATGTACCTACCAGCCTACAGCACTTTCCCAACTTTAAATAGATCTAATTAAATCGTTAAGCATAGTCTCGGAATATTTACTGTAACATACTGACTTGTAATAGAGGGATTTTTTTCAAGGAACATTTTTTTACCTGAAGATGTTTAAAAGAAGCCGTTAACTGAGTCACGTGAAGCGTCAGGCAGCGTGAAGTGCATCTTGCGCTGTTGATTTTCTCCAAAACCTCCCCGTGCTCAGCATCCATCCTGCGCGCGGAGGTCTGCGCTATCACGCAGCCCATCAGCACTAGACAAACCTGCCAAAGAAACATTATGTTTGCGAGTAGGTGAATATGCTTTTGGTTTCTAGTTTTTAAGATGAAGAGTTTGTTCGTTTCAATCGTTCAATCTGTCTCGTGTCTCTATCTGTCTAACTGAAAGACTGACGTTTGGAGACTGACACTGGAGAGAGGGACAAATTCCCGCTCGGACACTCCCCCCATGTTGCACGTGTGATTCCTCATCACTTGCCAGAGCCCAGTCAAGAAGAGCATGCATTTTCTGTGTGCCAAACAAGTCACTCTAATTGTGCAATTGGAGTTGAACGCCGGGAATGCCATTAAAAGCACAATGAAATTGCCTTTTATCATTTCCATTTGCAATTTACCATGAAGCAATAATCTGGATATGTTTTTACTTTTATGATGGGAATGGATACGCAACCCTCCCATAAGCCGCAGGTTATTAATTGCTCTAATAGCAGTTGCTTTTTATTCCCAAGTAACCACGTTGTCTTTTATAATGAATATTGGGAAAGGAATGTACCTGATGCTACTGCATTCCACTTATAGCAATAGCATCTTAACTGCTCTATGCGTTTATACCGTTGTTATCGGACCGTAGACCAGCAATAACTTGTTTGTGTGGGGTTGCATTAACAATTGGCATATGTTACGTTGAAGCTGTTCCATGTGGATTTTAATCACAACCACGACCTCCTATCAACTGATCTGAAACAGACGCCAAGCGGTCTAATAGGGGGTCAGAAACTGCCAGAAACAAAATGTCCATTCTAGAATTACAGCGAAGTACCGGCAAATTCGATTTATCATTGTAAAAGTTCAGATCGTAATTGTGCTGGGGTACATGTCAGAATCTTCTTGGTCAAGGGAAGGTGCAGGATAAACGTGAACAGAGAGGCTGAATGTATTAAAAAAGAACTTCAGACATGCATCTCCCAAAGGAAGGATAAGACGGCTTTTGAACCGATTTAAGTCACATAACGGACGTGTTCAGAGTGATCTGCGGAAAGCATGAGTAATCAGCTGTCGAATTCCTAAATTGTATGAATGAAGCGTTGTTCAGTTGCACAAACAAGGATGCAATAGCGATAATGTGACTTAAGTTGTTCACCCTCCTGGAGAGAGAAGAGAAGAAACATTGAACGAGGAGGACAGGACTGTGGACGAGAAGAGAAAAGATGAAGGGGTTAGAATGACAGTGAATGAGAGGGAAGGGAAGAACAGGCAGAGAAAGAGAGAGGAAAAACGTCAAACAAGAGAAGAAGAACATGCTGAACGCGAGGCTGCTGAAAACATCTCTGCTTCAGTGTCTATTCTGATCCCGTTAGAGGTCAAGGTCATTTAAACAACACAGATTCTCAAGGCAAAATATCAAACTGTGAGTTGTTCGACAACGAACTCCCTAAGCCCAAGGGGTCCTCACAGCATTTCCTCTTATTTGTTTTTTCTTTCAAATATACTGCAGTGCTTCATGTTAACCAAAAACACTGATGCCTTTCAATGCTTCACTTGAACCAATGGTTTCATGGCGAACATGATATCTAGAGGTTTGTTTAAGGGTAATAGGTTTTGTCACCATTTCCCCTTTTCATATGATAAATAGCTCTCTGTGCTAGGTGCAGACACACACACAAACACACCCACACACAAACACACTATGAATGCACAGAATGAACATGATGTGTGACCCAGAGTAGAGCAGACAGAGAATTTTCATATTTTCTTGAAACACCCAGCTCAGGTTTCTGTATAAACCATTAGTAAAACGGAAAAAAGCCCTCCCAACCACAAGCACACAGACAAGCATATCAGAAACACTTACTGTCCACCCGATTGTGCTCTTTGATTAAAACCAAATGTGGAGATTTTGACGGCATCCATGCAGCGCACTAAGAACTCAGGCCGACAGCTCTGGCACGACTGAAGTGACAAGTTAACAAGCAGGATTTCAGCTCCGTATCTCAGTCAAAAGGAACAAAGTTTTGGAATATTATTAGCGTTTGGAATTGTTTTACTCCGTAAAAGGGACGTGTTTCTGACAGAGGGATTTGTCTGGCAGGCCGTAGACTCAGACAAATGTGGTTCTGGTAACAAGAATGACCACCTTCAGATGTGGTCGTCCTGAGTCCCTCGCTATTCACAACCCGACCCCAGTTTAGCTTAAGCTACTCACATCAAATATGCGGCTGATACATCACTTTTAGCTTCTTTGTTCCTAAAGTCGTTCTCCGAAAACACAATGCAGATGTCACATCTTGAAAGGCCTGTCTGCGTTTGGTCGTAAAACCTCATTCTGGCCACTGAGGATGTGACACTTAAGGCTGGCCAGCGTTCCGACAGAAAGCCTCTCCAAATTTTAAGAAATGTGATTTATCACTGCTCTCTTGTATTAACAAGAATGAAGCAATAAATTGTGAGAGAGAAACTCAAAGCCACAGAGAGAAGATTTTTGGCTTTCCCAAACTGCCAAATTCCTGAGTGAATGAACCTATGTCAAAAAAGAAGCCTGTGTTGTCCCATCTCAAAGGCCAAACCTGAGATTCACCGTAGTTACAAATCAAGCAACCTAAACTTTCTTCCCGAGTGATGCAGGTTCCACAGTTCCACAATCGTTCCGAAGGGAACACTACCAGAGCAATGGAACCAATAAGCACCTATCATCTATTCAAACTCACTATCATTTATGTGATATGTGTCACTTCTGTGTGGTCAACGTCAATCTATTCGTCATTAATCCTTATTATTATCATACTTATCATTCTAACCCTCATTCTCATCGTAATCAATAAATCAATACCAGCTAGCCAAGTGGAGGTTTTTATAAACTCCAGATACATCCTTAATTGTTGGTTCAAGTTGACAAATGAATTCTAGTTTTGAGGTCTCAAATTCATTAAGATTGGCCTACATTGCCACCATGTGGTGAAAGGAGGAAGTAAAGGCAGTTCTAAAGATTTATGAACACGTTAGGCCAAACCGCAGCAACCCAGTTTTCAGAAGAGTGGATTTTAATCGTTTGATTTGTGTGAAATTGGTCCTGGCTCTACCAATGACAGAGATATGTTCATCGGATAGGCTATAGACCTTGAATGCAAAGGACCACTTGGAAACTGTTGTGAAGGCTTTGGTTGTGCTCGTGGAAGCCAAAGTTTACAATTATGCTAAGAAATCATTATGTGTATAAGAAAAAAAAATCATTTTGTCCTTGGCATTATTTCAACATCCCTGTTTTCCTTTTGATTCCAAAAGTCACTGCCAGGGATAAACGCAAACAAATGCTCCACTGGCACAGCGCAAAAAGCCCTAGTTCAACACCGCACTCGGTTCAACAAAATAATGGACATGGGGAAAATTGCCTGGATTATAGGTGCTTTATTCTGTACTCAGCCGTGGAGCAACTGTGCCCAGGTGTTTGAACTCGCACCCATAGCTTGTAACGACAAGAGCGTGGAGAAACTGTCTCGATTTGCGATTACTTACATAAACGAAGACAGAACAACGGGTTATAAATTTGCTCTTAACAGGATCTCCAACGTCCATCTGCATGCTCAGGCAAGTTCATTTCGCTGTCATTGCCAAACTGTTTGCACTGGAACAGAGCATGTGGGCAGTTAGTTAAAATGCTTTACATGGCCTTTAAATCTCACCGGAGACACAAAATAGGCCTACACCTTGTACAAAAGACTGCATACGTATTACTTGGTTTCTAACGACATTTTTGGGCCTTCGGCCCGAAACGATGTTTATCCATTGCGTGTCTAAAAGTCTCTCGGAATGGCTGTGTACGGCATGTTGTTCCAGAGAGTGGGTGTATTTGTGTTTAATGCTGATGTAGCTGTTGCCAGATCCAGCAGGATGCTTAGGAGGAATTCTCATCAACAGCACAGGGGTGGTCTCGTTGGCCTGTCCTCAGTACTATCATGGAGCTATGCTTTTCACAGCTTCGTTGATTTCCGTAAATGTACCCCACCCAATGTCACGTGCACAAAACTAAACGCACGCACACAAAAACACGCACACAACTATGCCAAAGAAGCTGGATCGACTCAAATCACAATTTTTCTTCAGTTCAGTGTTTCTCACGTGTGTGTGCGTGTGTGTGTGCGTGTGTGCGTGTGCGTGTGCGCGTGCGTGTGCGTGTGCGTGTGTGTCTTTAAGGGCCCAGCTGGGAATGTCTACTACTTGGATTTAGACGTGTTGGAGACCAGGTGTTACATTAGGAATCCCAAACCTTGGAAACACTGCACTGTTAGGCCCTTCATGGAAACAGTAGGTAATCTCTTCCATTCTTACAAACACACACACAAACACACACACGCATTGGGAGTGTTGGTAACAAAGAGCAGAGCTGCTGTGGAGAGGTGAGACCCAATAGCTGTCCAGGCAGTTCATGGAGAATGACCTCACCCTACTTTGCCTGGCAACAGAAAGTTCAGTATAGAACAACACATGTTTGGAAAATCATGGCGTTGATCTCACTTAGGCGTACATCTGTGTACAATGTTGCAATTGGACTTGGCGTCCTCTTACTTTACTGGCCTAAACCTTATTTTGATGTCTCTCCGCACTCATTTACAGCGAATCTCAGGGAACTGCAACACCACGGTTCTCCACACGCCAGAGGGCTTCTCCTATCTCTACAGCTACGACTGCACTCTGGTTCCAGGTAGACCTACTGCACATCCACACACTGTCCCCATAGATATTCTTCACAAATGCCTTTGCTGCTAACCCCCCCCTCCCCTCCCCCCCTCCCCCCCTCCCTCCTTCCCCTCCCCCCTCCCTTCCTTCCTCAACCCTCCCCTCCCCTACCCTCCCCCCTCCCTCCCCTCCCCTCCCTCCCTCCCTCCCTCCCTCCCTCACTCCCTCCCTCCCTCCCTCCCTCCCTCCCTCCCTCCCTCCCTCCCTCCCTCCCTCCCTCCCTCCCTCCCTCCCTCCCTCCCTCCCTCCCTCCCTCCCTCCCTCTCTCCTCCACTCCAGACCCTCCAGAGAAGCTTCTCCAGACGTGCCCAGACTGTCCCCTGCTGCTGCCCGTGGACAGCCCCCAGGCCCAGGCAGCTGCCAAGATGACGTTGGCCAGACACAACTCCCAGAGCACCCTCCCCTCCCCGCTGGCTCTGCTCAGTGTGACCCGCGCTGCCGCAAAGGTGGGCCTGTATACCGTCTTCAGGCATAACGATGCATAACCCCTACTGCATAACCCACACCTAGGTAACACTCTCTGCATGGATAACACTTCATAATATCAACTGTATATCCCATACACTCGGCATATCAACTCATCTAAAAGGAATGACATCCACGTGTTCTTAATTGCTTTGGTAGCCTGTCAGAATAAAAGTCCTGTTCCAATCCGTCCCAGAATGCACCTGTGCCGGCTACCTTTGTGGAATATACGGTGGTGGCGTGCCCTGAGGGGCACATGCACTTGGGAGGGGACACGTGTGTGCCAACCTCCACGGACCACGAGGTAAGAAAGGATACATCATACTGTATGCTGTGTGACAACATGCTACATGCTACATCATTTACACAACACAGGAACTGTCAGTGATCCCAACACATACAGACTGGCTGTGCTTGTTGCATTGAGAGTGTGTGAGTAGGGCAGATGCCCGATCACGCAGAGTAACAAACAGAAACACATCTTGTTTATAATATGCGCGCACACACAGACCCACACATAAACAACAGACGCCCTCTTTCTGCAGCCGACAGGCTTCTGTACGGGCTCTGTGTACGGACATCTGAAGGGCCAAGCTGACGTCCAGACTTCCTGTGAAACATTCAAAGCACAGGTGAAGTCCTCTTTTCTCCGATTGTTGATTTACAAGAACAACATTTCAGCGAGGCAAATCCAGCAGTGATAAAACATCTGGAATACAAACCCAATTTTTCATATGAAGTCTTTGTGTGTGTGTCTCTGTCAGGTGGGTGATGTTGCAAGACCTATCCAACCACAGGTTCACAGTGTCATCCCCGTCCAACCTGCACGGCGGCCCTATCCATCTAAACCCAAACCAGCCGCCCCTACCATCCCTTTTCTTCCCACCCCAGTCCCCCATGTCCCCTTTGACCCATACCCGGCACCCCCTGCCCCAGAGACACCCGCCCGTTTAAAGCCCTCGCTCGTGGCCAACCCTGACCCCGTTAACCCCAGCCGTCCCTTGGCCTCCTCTGAATCCTCCGAATCCTCTGAATCCTCCGAATCCTCAGAGTCTGTGGCGCCAGAATCCTCCGAGGAGCTAGGTGGCGCTGTTGTTTATCGACCCTTCAACTTCCGCTACCAGCCCCGGCGTAGGAGACGCCAGGCTCTTGTGACGTCCAAACCACCCCACACCCCGGTGTTCCTGTCCCTGTTCCCCGCTGGCCCCTCCCCCTTCCGCTCCTGCCCCGGCCCCTCCCGTTACACCACAGTCTAACTACCCCCCCCCCTGAGGGTGTAGTCAAGGTTGGTTAACTAGTCTGGAAGCTGGCTGCGTATGTTTGTTTGATAAATCCATATCATGTCTATTTTGATGTTGGCTTGATCCCCGATGAAGGGGCTACTTACTTTAGGGAGCAAATATACTGACCTGATGTAAACAGCGCTTGAATAAATGGCATGAGTTCTAGTTGTTGTGTGATAAAAGTTGTTGTGTGTTGTCTATGTGTGTTTTTTAGCATCTTCTTGACTTTCTTGATATTCTTCTGGCATCCTCTGTCCTCTGGTTCAGAATGTTAGTTAAAGTTCAAATAGAACATTTTCGTTTTGTTTGGTCTAATGTGAGACAGACATGGTTTAAGCAGTGCAGTTTCACACACACAAACAGACCCCCAAATCAATACAGATTCGATGAGATCATTATTTGGCCGGTGCTCTTCCACAAAGGCCTTGTCAACCCTTCATACTAGCTGAACTCCCAGAACACAGTGCTACAAGAGCTCACAAACAGGGCTGATGCCTCTGGCCTGCAGGTTGACCCACAGTCTGCTCAACTACAATTATAGAGGTATGTGGGTCGGAGGGGAACGAGGTTATCACTTTATGTGAGTATGTGAAGGGAGACAGTAACAGGCAGGCAAGGTCAACAGACAGACCTCTACCATGAATCAGAGTTTCATTTTGTCAGCTGGTAGTTTCCTATTGCAGCTAGGTAGCTAGGCCAGCTGCAGGGTGCCACACTGCTGGACGTGGCTGCGGTCTTGGCTGGGGTCAGAGAGGATGTCGCGGCCCAGAAAAGATTGCCACAGACTGAATTTGCGGGAAAAACATTGACACACAGGACAAAGACAGTGAGTGGGCAGGAGGTATGGGGGCACATTTTGTAATCCTCGAATTGTTACTGTGTGGATGCCCTCTGATTCTTGGAACTGATTTAATCAGTCGGTGACACTATGGCCACACACCCACACACACACCTAGGAGACCAAACAGTTCAATATTGGCACTAGCTGGTCTGTTGGACTGAACAAACACATGACCTGAATCAGCAGAGCTATTTCTACAGAAGATCTCATCACTGTGGTCAACAAGTAATCCAGTCCCTCAGATTGATTTGATCCACCCTTGTGGACCATTGACACTATCTCTGTTGTTAATTATTTATTCACCTGTCGGATACTACCCCTTAAAGGTTAAGGCTTAAACAGTGTGACAGAATAATTTAGAGGAATATTGGAACGGTTATTTTAAATCGATTTCGTAGACAGTAGTTTTCTCATAAAACCAAGAAACTTTTGATATTCCATCGCAAGTGATTTGACAATAAGTTGAGGAAAAAAAAGTCTAATTAGTTTCTCGGAACACACTGAGCTTGAGCAACTTTTCTGTTTGTGAACGTGTGTGTTTGCTCTATGGAGTTGACATTGGCAGTACATTCACAAAAACTGTTTGTATAAATGAGAAAAGCAGCACTCTGTCTCCTACTTTGCCATGAAGGGACTGGCCATACTTTTGGTTGCCGTGACACTAGGGGAGAGAGGTCTGGGCGATGTATTGCAGGAGGTGGTAACCTGCGATGAGAAGAGTGATGGTGAACCGGCTGCGAGGCTGGCCATGCAACATATAAACAAACACCATCACCATGGATACAAGTTTAAGCTCAGCAAGTTGCGTTCCTTCAGGACGGAGAAGGTTAGCGACAAGCTTTGGGGTGTGTGTGTGTGTGCGTCTGTGTGGGGGGTTATGATCTGTGTTTTGTGTTCTTTTGCACTGAGGAACAGGAGGGATCTGGGTGCATGCTGCACATGGGCTTGGACCTCCAGGAGACCACTTGTCACGTGCTCAACCCCAAACCCTTTGAGGAGTGTAAGGTCCGAATGATGTTTGACACAGTGAGTCATACACACACACACACACGTGCACACACTCTCACAAACACTCGCCCCCTCCGACACACACACACACTCACACAGTACAGGCGGAGCGCTAAAACCTTAGCTTAATATCATGAGCCTATCTAAACACCCGTCTCATCTCACTGTGTCTTCGGCTCACAGCAGGTGAAGGCCGACTGCAACGTGACAATTAGCGTTGCCCCGGAAACCCCCACTGCTGTCAGCTACGTCTGTGACACTGAACCCAGTAAGTGCTCCTCTCCCTCGAGACTGACAGTATAATCTCCATATGAAGTTCTGTAATGCTGCCTAAACTTCACGCTTGGTTCAAACACATACTACCAGTTCAGACATTGAAGCAGAGGGCAGGACTGGTGATCCTCCAGCACTAGTGTCAGTGTTATGGTGTGTCCTCGTAGTGGATAGAAGGACGTTGTTGTGGATGTGTCCTGACTGTCCGGCGCTGATGCCCCTCCACCATCCTGATGGGCTGGCCAGCATCGAGGCTGCCCTGGCGAAGTTCAACAGAGAGGGGAACCACACCTTCGCCTTCAAACTGCTGGAAGTGGGACGCTTCGTTAATGCGGTAGGGGAAGACGTGTTGGTTGGCTGAAATTGGACATCCATCTCTTTTGATCTTTTGATCTCTCTTTCTCACATGCACTGGTACACACCCTCACGCACACGTTTTGAGAATGTTTACAAGATGATCTATGCCTTTACGTCTCCTAGTGGATTCTCGGAATGAACAGGAGTGAGATTGCAGAGTTTGCTATAGTAGAGACGGACTGCCCTGCCAAAGGAAGGATAGACCCACGGGCCTGCAAGTCGTTGTGCCCCGACCAAGCTGTAAGTCCATTTGAGCTCTTCTCTCATCTTCCCCTACCCTGTTTACCTTAACCTGCGGATATGACATCACCATCACCATCTTTTCCCCTCTTCCTCTTGTTTGTTCTGTATAGCGTCATGGCTTCTGCAAGTCCTCTCAGAGGAAAGGCATGGACGTGACAGTCGACTGTGATATCTACGAAGCAAAGGTAACCCGTCGTCTGCAAAGTCATTCACACACAAACACACACACACATGCTGTGTAAGAGACATGGCTGTATGGACACTTGTCCTTTCACCTTGTTGTCGTTGGTTCTTCTGGTAGAACTCCACCCAACCATCTGGAACAGATCCTATCAAGTGCAGGCCCCATATGGGCCATGGTCCAGCCATCCATCCCCCCCAACACCCATGGCATGAGGGCCATGGAGAGGGCCACCGCCCCACCAGACTCCCACACTATGAGGGCCCTGGTCTGGTCATCCGCCCCAGCAAACCCCCCCACGTTTCGAGCCATGGTCTAGACATCCTTCCCCCCAAAGAAATCCCAGCGGGCCAAGAAATCGTCCACCCCCTCCCCCCACATCCCCTCCCAGGGGACCCTGTTCCTCGCCCCTTCCCTCCCTGCCATGGTTTTGTGAAGATCCCCCCCTCCATTTATCCCATCTGCCCCTTCCCCCACATCCACCCCCACCTCCTCCCCCACCTCCTCCCCCCACAAGGTGAAGACCGCCCTCATCCCATAGGGGCCTGAACTAGTAGAGAATGGTATGTACAGTGCTGCCACCTAGTTATTTGACGATGTGTTATGTAACAGTCTTTGACGTTGCGAAAAATTGGCGTGTGGGGCATTTTTATGTGTGGACTTTCTGTTGTGTCAGTGAAATGTTTCGGTTCTGGCGATGTTAACGCACTTTGGCACTAAAATAAAAAACATGAATCCGTACTCCATTGGTCTCTTTGTATATGTTTACGTGTTGATATTGATGGTCTTTGGGTGCTTTTCTGTACAGAATGTGACCATTCTGCGTGTGCAGAGAAGAAAGGGGAGGGAAACATGTCAGCAACATACAGTACATTTACATTTACATTTAGTCATTTAGCAGACGCTCTTATCCAGAGCGACTTACAGTAATTACAGGGACATTCCACCCGAGGCAATACTGAATATTGATGCGATACTCTATACACTCGACAAAACACGCGAGGATCTACAGTAAACCCTCGGACAGCAAAACCTTTTCCCTGCAGTCAGGTTCAGTCCAGTCAGGTCATGTTTACCCATCGTTTACCCATCGCTTTTCTGTGAAAATGACTGTCAGTTGCCTCAGGACAGTAAACAGAGAGTACAGGTTCACCCAGGATTCAGCTAGCCTCAATAAATCACCTTGCTCATGTTGCAGCCCGCACAAAAAAGAAAAAGAACCAACCTCTTAAAATAAAACAAATCTGTAGTGACTTGACAGTCTTCCTCAAGATATTGTAATAATGAGATAAGCCAGGCTATTACGAACACATTATTTTCTCCGTAAGTGAGTGAGTTATAAGTAAGTACCTTTCTTGCAGGTCCTCGTTTTAACAGAAGAAACCTAATCTGTGAACACAAACAGAGAAGCGTTTGCTAACTCTAATTCAACAATTCAGGATTTGAAAGACAGACCAAGACAAACACAGAGACTTGAGACCTTATCACGTTGAGCTTTTCTTAAAAGTGTTTCGCCTCATTAGCACACACTAAGTCTTAACATGCTTAACCCCTGTAAATACAGTGCAACTGAAGTGTTCACACTGGGCTGATACTGGGCTGATTGACTGATAGGCTGCCTAACTAGGTGCAATCACAGAGGTATGTTGGAGGTGAGGGAAAGAGGTTATCACCACCTACCCTGGAGGGAGGGAGGGATGACAGGGGGGGGCCGCCTCAACAGCAGTGTGGAAGCCAGAGAGGGAGGGGTTCAAGGTGGGGGTGGTTGGAGGAGCAGAAAATATAGTGGGAGTAGACAAGAGCATATAAAACCCTTTCGGTTCCTCTTCTGCACACCTTTCCCAGTAGCTTGTGTGTGTGTGTGCTGTGACAGACTCAGGGAAGCAGACAGACAGACCTCCAACCATGAAGCAGTGTTTCCTCTTGCTGCTGGCGTGCCTGTGCGCCCACAGCGCCCCGCTGGACCCCGGCATGACTCCCGGCTCGTGCGAGGATGCGTCAGCTCTGGGCGCAGCGGCGCTGGCGCTCACCAAGATCAACAAGGATCGCAAGGAGGGCTTCGTGTACAGACTGCACCGTCTCAGCAACGTCCACCATATGCAGCACGTGAGTCACAAACGCCTCAGAAACCCTCAGACGCTGGTGAACGCACACAGCACGCAAACGCGTGGAACAATTGTTTGTCATTCTGTGCAACTTTACTGCAACTGAAAAGCATTTGAGAACAAGTGAAACTGTTGCTGCGATTCTAGAAATGTATCTGGGGTGGGAAAATATAGCATTTATTGTTTTTTGTTTTTTTTACTTGCAATAGTATAACATATATGTTGTTAGCCCATTATCTTTCATGCACAGCCAATACCTGACGCCCATAGAGGGAGACAAAGCTAACCAACCAGAGCTGGGAAGGGAGCAAGTGACAAGAAGTCTGTCTTTAATTGCTGCTGCTGCGGGGCTGTTCTCTTGTCCTGTAGGGTGAGACAGGGACGGTCTTCTACCTGACCCTGGACGTCTTGGAGACAAGCTGTCACGTGTTCAGCGGGAAGGATCCGAAAAGCTGTGCTGCCAGGGAGACTACTGACAGACCAGTGAGAAAACAAACCCCTTCTACTTCTACGGCTCAAACATGACATCCAGCCTAAATTAATCTGTAAACCCAGAGTCCAAATAAATGTAATATAACATATTGTATTTTAAATCTCTATGGATTATGTACTGCACAAAGGCAATCTACAGTTTATCAGGTCTAGTGTGTTTTCCTGTAGGTGTACGGTCAATGCAAGGCCACTATCTACATCAGCAAAATCCATAGAGTGGTACGTCTGTACAACTACAACTGTGTGGTGAGACCAGGTAAAAAAAATACCTCTCTGACAGCTGAAACAGGGGGGGGGGGGGGGGGGGGGGGGGGGTTGATTTCAGTTTACAACTGATTTCAGTTGTAAACTGAAATCAGTTTACAACTGTGTATTGTAAATTGAGTCCCACCAAATTAGATTTCTCTCTCTCTCCTACTCTCTCTCTCCCTCTCTCTCTCTCTCTCCTACTCTCTCTCTCTCTCCTACTCTCTCTCTCTTTCTTTTCCAGCCTCTGCAACCAAGATTGTAGCCATCTGCCCTGACTGCCCATCCGCCACAGACAAGAGCGATGAGAAGATCCTGAAGGCTGCTGCCCTCTCCCTGGACAAGTTCAACGCCGAGAGCGGCCAGGCCAACTACTTCGCTATGCTCAACGTCACCCGCGCGTCCTTGTCGGTGAGGACGAGGAATGGATCCATGACTCGACACGCTGCACAGCACCACTTGATGCAGTACACAACGCATCGCAATCAAAGACTGACTCACTTCCACATACACTATTACATGTATATAGATTATGAAAGTCGGTTCACATACAAGCGTCTTTGTAATGTAAAAATGCGAAGGATATTTTGTCCCACGGACCTTGTTTGAGTCTTCTGCCTCTCTGTGTCTCTGTCCGTGTCTGTGAGGTAGATGGGCATGGCCACCTTTTACAACGTGGAGTACACCATCCAGGAGACAACCTGCGCCAACAGCACAGACCGAGCGCAGGCCGCCAAGTGCCCTCTGATGGAGTGCGAGTTTGCGGTAATTATCATCTCAGAGACGGCCGAAAAAACGTCCCTGGCAGCTTCTGATGGACAGCAGAGTGACCTCTCTCTATCTCTCTCTCTCCTTCTGTCTTTGTGTCTCCTGCTCTCTCTGTGTTTCCATCGCTTCTCTCTCTTCAGCACAAGGGACACTGCAAGGGCAGCAACTCGTTCGCTATGGGTAACGAGCATGTCAGTGTGGATTGTGAGATCTTTGAGCCTGAGGTAAGGTGATCTCCCAACATTTGGTTCAATTCATTTGATTTCTGTGATCCTAAAGGAACGTTTTTAGTCAAACGACAAATTTACAGCATCATTCCCAATATTGTGGTTGTTCACGGTGTCTGTGTCGTGGTCTCTGTCTTCCAGTCGGCCGAGAAAGAGAAGAGGCTGCACTTGCTGGGGGGAGAGACCGACCACAGCCACACAGATGCCCACGCCCACGACCCCAAACACGACCACGCCCACGCCCCCACCGACGCCCATACTCACGACCACGCCCACGACCACACCAAGGACGCCAAGCAGGTCCACGAGCACGGCCACGCCGAGGGGGAAAAACACGACCACACCAAGCCGCACGTTCACGACCACGACCACGAGCACACGCACCACGCCAAAGCTCATGACCACAGCAAGGACGTCGGGCCTCACCAACATCACCACTACGCCCACGGCGACAAAAGCCACACCCACGAGCACGACCACGAACTGGCCCTGGACCACGACCACAGTCACGCTCACCTGCACGAGCACGAGCACCATCACCACCACCACGACCACGACCACAAGGCCACCGCCCAGCGTCAACCCGAGGGCAAGGTGACCGTACTGCCAGCCCTGGACCGGCCCGCGACCCTGCCAGCCTTCCCTGACGAGAAGCCTGCGGGTCCAGCGGAGGGCGTGACGCTGCCTCTGGTTCCTGACGCAGAGATCCCCGGGCAGAGAGAGCCCACCATCCTGCCTTTCCCCTCCGCCATCTCCCCGCAGTGCCCTGCCCCAACCAAGGATGAGGGCGACTTCATGAAGACCCTCTTCGCTGAGGACCCCTTGTTCAAAGCCACCGCGTGATCTGTGACGGGACTGACACGGAACTGACACAAACATGTACGGACAAAACACAAACGGCATCCGTGCAGGGAGAAGAGAGGGCTGGGAAGAGGTGGCAAGGGTCTGAAACTAAAAACCTGTTGATGTGAACAGTTTAGAGGCTGACTGAGAGATATTACTTGTTGATTTCTTTCCTCAAACTAGCTAGACCATGACCTCATCTATCTCTTAGACTCATACCACATCTGTGTATCCATGTTAACATTCATGTCAGACACAACTCTTGTTACTGTGGTTACTATTGCTACGGAGTTCTGTCTCTGCAATACAATAAACATCAAGGATGCACATCAAGAGACTGTTTTCATTTCATCGGCCCTTATTTACCATTGACAAACAAGATTTATATAAGAATTTGTTGAAACTGCTTTGTACTGATTTGCCAGCACAGGACAGTACATGATTATATACAAAAACATATTGACTGATATACATACAGGAGCAAAAGAAAACCATGACTGTGTGTATCCCTCTCAGTTTACATTTGCTCACATTTAAAAATAATTCAGACTACAAGTATGGAGAGTTTATAGTTAACATCCTTAGTATTGGGATCTAAATTAATTTTGTGCTGTCATATCTATTGAGAGGTTCATTCACATGAGTTGTGTAGTAAGCGGGAGTGATATTCAAAATATATTTAAATGGACTTCTATCAACTAGACTAGAATAATATGTACAGTCAAAAAGAACAGAAAATCTTTGTAAAGGGCCCATCTGTGATCAACGTGCAGTGACCTTTGAGACCAAGTAAATCAATGTTTTGCAGGAATGATTCACTGCTTGAGCCAAGTTCTCTAGGAAAACAAGCGCAGGCGAGTCGGCAGACATTGTCAAACACAAGGGTTTATGACTCAAAACTGGGACACAGACAGGGTACTCACTGGGACAAGGAGGTAGATGACAAGACAGGACACAAAGCAGGAACCTAAATACACAGAAACAAACAAGACACAGGTGGACACAATGAAACTAACGACAACTGAACGAGACACGGGTGAAGACGATGAGACAGGGAAACACTAGGGCAGGGCAAAACCAAAAACAAGGGGGCAGGGCAGAGGCTGTCCCAGGCCTCTTTCTGCACACAATCCCCCTTCACCAGTACTGAACCCTCTGATCCATAGATGAACAGGCAGACCCTTATCACAGGTCAACAACAGATAAACCCATGTTTGCCCCGCACCCTTCACTCCCCCACAGGTGAAAGTCCAGCACTCTCGAATATGACCTAGGGTCGCAGCTGCCTCATGGTTATTCCTCACACCAACCACTGTTCCTACTGTAGCTAACGACTGCCACTCCGTAGCCATTACCACGCAAAGCTAACAGGGGTCGATCCAGGATGTGGGGCTGTGTGAGGCTGATGGTCCTGGGCGTATGCTGCTGGCAGGGGGGCAGTGCCAACCCTGTGGAGCCCACCGGGTGCCAGGGCGTGGAGGTGCTGAGGGTGGCGGAGGAGGCCCTGAGTCAGATCAATGCTGACAGAACGCAGGGCTATGTCTTCAGCCTCAACAGGCTGTATGATGTCAGCCAGGGGGCAGGGGTGAGTTGCTGAGAAGTTTCCTCTCGAACGAGAGTTCAGGAATGTTTTCGTATCTTGGTTCTAGTGGTTGGTTTGTTTTATATTAGTACGAGAATATGTTCTTAGGACCTAAGTGTCTCCGTCTTTTTGATGTGTGTGTCTCTTTGTCTGTGTCTTTGAGTCTCTTTATCTGTGTCTGTGAGACTCTTTGTCTGTGTCTTTGAGTCTCTTTATCTGTGTCTGTGAGACTCTTTGACTTTGTGTTTGTCTACCTTTATCTGACACGTCATCTCTCTCTGTCTCCTTCTACGCCTTTCTGTGTCTACCTCTGTCTACCTTTGCATTTGTATGTCTGTGTGTAATTGTCTGGGGCTGAGGTTTTCTGTGTCTCTTTTCGTCTCTCGCTGTCTAAATGGTGTCTACTTTAAGCCTCTATCTCTGTGTCCTTACATGTGTGTCTGTGTCTGTGTCCGTGTGTTCAGGAGAAAGGAGGGGTGGTTTTCAACATGACCATCGACGTGCTAGAGACCCACTGTCATGTGATCAGCAGGAAGCCGTGGAAGGCATGTGTGGTCAGAGATGTTTCAGACGTACCTGTAAGTATCACGTGATATCGCCGCTTAAGGCACTTTGGCTGCAACCATATTTTCTTCAAGCTATAGTTCCCCACTTTTGGAGAGAATTGATTTCATAATCCTCCAGCATAGGCTTTAAACCTTTGACTCCTAGACATGAGCATCTGTGTCTCACCTACAGGTTTACGGTCAATGCGAGACATCTGTCTTTGTTGAGAAAAGCGTGGTGCTTCACAGCTACAGATGTGCCATTCAGCAAGGTCAGCACAGTCCTGTTCCTAACAGTGCACCCAGAATAGTTTGTCTTGGCCGAAATAAAGACATGCATGACATTTTCTCAAATGTAAGTTTATCCATGAGTTTGTTCATTGTTGGAGAATCACACTGGATTGCTAACTGGTGGACCTAGTGCACCAACCTGAGGCAGCTGTACTTTAAACCCCACGACCTGTGTGACCTGTGACCTTGTCCAGTGCCAGCTACAGTCATCGTGGACACCTGTCCGGACTGTCCCACGGCTGAACGTCTGGATGAGCCCATCATCGTTGAGACGGCCAACCTGTCCCTACAGAAGTACAACACAGAGAACGGCCTGGCCAACTACTTCACCCTCCTCAACCTGACCGGAGCTAGCATGCAGGTGGGCCGCAGAGGGCCTTTGGGAACAAAAACACATGTAAACAGCTTGGATCGTCGTTTTCCTAGATGGTTCATAGTTATAGTGCCTTGTCCTTTGCAGTGGGTGGAAGGCCCGGCCTACTTTGTGGAGTTCACCATTCAGGAGACCGAGTGCTCCAAGGAAGCTGGTACTGCAGCTGATCAGGCTCAGTGCAAACTAATGGACTGTCAGTTTGCAGTGAGTAGCACACTATCCACCTACTGATATGAAACCGTCACACGAAAACAAACCGACCTCGCAAAGAAGGCCTATGTGACGGAAACACAAGCATTGCGGTGCGTCACCGTCGTCCTGATTCTGTGTTTCCTTTCCCTGATTTCTTTCATTCAGCATAAAGGCTTCTGCAGAGGCTCCCACACCACAGCAGACGACGTTTTCGAGACCAAACTGCCGATTGGGGTCAAGTGTGAGATCTATGAACCTGAGGTGAGACTCCAGACTGTGTGGCTGGCTGTGCCTGCCTGGGCTGGGTTATACGATAGCTAATTATTCCATCATTCCTGTCTTGTTAGTTAGTTGACTCAATTTGAATTGTCACTCTTTTTGGGCCACCTTTGTAGGGATTTAAATGCATGTTTCTGATTGAAGTTATGCAATTTTTGTTTACTGTCTCAGGCTGCAAAGGTGGAGGAGGAGGCCCATGCCCAGGGAGAGAGTGGGCAAACTGGGCACCACAGTAGGGAAGCTGCTCATAAACACAAACACCTTCACCCTCATGAGCACCAGCACCGGCCCCTGCCGCCCCAGGACCCCAACCAGGCCTCCCCCAGATTGAGGGGCTCACTGGGGGTAGTGATAGTGCTTCCTCCCCCCCATGTTCCTCCCCCCTCCAGAATCTCCCCAGCTGCCAAAAACTGTCCTGGGCAGCGGAAGCTCACCCTTGGCCTGGAAAAGTTTAAAATCTGATTCGCTCATCACTGTTTACCAACACATATCAAGTAGAAGCTGAAACAAAAAGGGTGCTTTGGAAACTGCAAGCATGCACTGAATGACAAAATAGTTTTGTGTACAGACAATTTTATAGAAGAATTCCCCAACATTGCACAGTATGAATGATGCCATTGGGATGCAAAGCAGACACATAATAAAAGTAAGGTTTGCTGATGATCCATTTATGTGGGAGCTTGATATTAATTGCGATATGTAGGAAGAATAAAAATGATCTCTTTCTGTCTGGCTCTTATATGTTGAGTTAAATACATGGTATGGAATATGTTCATAGTAGTTGTGGCCTAATACTTATTTCATGCTTCACAACACTACCGCCCGTTCTTCTCTAGAGGGCGGAAAAGGCTGGACCTACAATGTGCTCATGAATGTGACGCAATCAACAAGCGACAACGATCTGGATTGTTAGACCACAGATTGTTTAAAATCGTGGTTGCAGTGAAACTTATCTTATTGCACACAATCAGGTAATGATTTTGTGTTGTTTTTCTTATTAGCCGTGTTTAGTAGTGCTCATGCAACCGAATGAAACAGTAGCTATCCCAACCGCCAGTACGAAACACGTTTTAGAAAGTCTTGAAAATATAGCTATTTGTGTTGCCAGCTTTCTTGTCATTGTTATGGTGGTTACTCTGTTTGAATATGAAGCATTTACCAGCAATTAACTTAACGGGAAGTGTCCACAAATGAAATTACCGGGTAAATAGATTTATTATGTATTGCATACATTTTCGGTGCAAATTAGCACGGTGTGAAAAAAAATGACGCTCTGAGGGCAGCTAGCAATAGCTGTCTTGGTGCGTTTTCTTGGAGCAGTCATGTCGACTCTTTGCCGCATGTCCTCGTTGATTCTACACATTTTCATATTTTGCGGCCAGTAGGGAGCTAGGCACATCTAAAGGATACATGCATTTGGGTGCAAGGCAGCACTGTAGATTACAATTGTATTCTGTCATATTAAGCCACGTTAGTGTTTCCTACAAACTAACTCTTTCTGTCTGTAATTGCATGCAGCGTCCACACAGTGAGGAGACACCGCCACAAAAATGTACTTGTGAGACGTGGTTGAGTGTGTGGGGACCTTCACACAGTCACAGCTCTCCAGACACCCTGTTCCAGCCAGCTAATGCAAACCTTAAACAAGTCTGCTACTGTCTACAGCTGCTGATTGACATCTCGGGTACCGAAAAAATCAGGCCAGAGGCTCGCTCTTGGGCTTCCTGGCTTGTCACACAAATCCACACCCCGAGCAGTGGTTTTGCAGAGCTGGGAAGGCTCATGGTTGTGGAGCTGTAAGAGTCAGCAGCTCTGCCCAGGAGGAGCAGAGGGGGGATGGGGTAGGGGCTGAGGACAGAGCCATGGTACACAACGGCTCAGTCCCCCTCACAGCAACACCCCAGACTCCAGGTCTATCCCCGGAGCAAGGGGCCGCCAACGGCCGCTCGTCCGGGAGGAGACGGACACCCAAGTCATGTGACTGCTGCGGACCCAACGGCAAAGGCCACGATGAGAAGAGCCACCACAGCGGGACGCCCGGGCGCAGGGGTGCGGGCCATTCGGGGAGGGGGCGGGGCCTGTCGGGGAGGGGGAGGGGCCATCCAGGCAGAGGTAGGGGTTACCCGGGAAGGGGCAGGTCGCTGGAGCTTGGAGACATCCCTAGAAGGAAACCTGGCCGTCCGCCCTGGAAGAAGACTGTGGAGATCGCGGAGGAGACCAAAGACTCTCTGGTGGAGGAGGTGACGGACTTTGAATGTCCGTCCCCCTCATACCCTCCAGGGGAGCAGGGGGGGGACTGTGTGGCTGAGCTGGGGACTGGCATGGAGCAGCAGACGGGGCCCGTCTCTGGGGAGTCTGGGCCTCTCTCTGGGGAGTCTGGCTCTGGCACTGCTGGGTCAGGGGTGGAAGCTGGAGAGGAGGGTTCGAGGGAGGACTGGTTAGTCCCCTCAGGGGAGGAGCAGCTGGAGGGGGCGTGTGACCCTGGCAAACCCCCGCAGACGGGTGGAGTGATGGAGGTGGAGCAGCTGCCACCTCAGGCAACTGGAGCTGTTGTTCTGTCCAACGGCACCACGCCAACGCCGCCATCACCACCTACATCGTTGGAGTCTGCCCCAATGGAGTCTGCCCCAATGGAGACGGAACCATTGACTCTGTCCACTGTTTCCCCCATCCACATACTCCTGGACACCACCCTCCATCCCCACGCTCTGTGGGACCACTGTACGTACTGCAAGCCTGGGACATGGGCGCAGGAGGAGGGCAACTCCCCACCAGGTCAGCCCTCCAAGCCCCAGCCCTGCCCTGCAGACAACAGCCATGAAGGGATCAGAGAGATCGTCCACGGTGAGGCCCCCTTTGACCGCACTCTTCTGTGGGATGCGTGCGTCGGAGAGAGCGCGTTTGTGGAATTCTTGTTGAGTCAAACTGGGTGTTTGTGTGATGTGGAAGAGCAACGAGGAAGTGTTAATGAACGCTTTCTCTCTCTGTCTCTCTCTCTCTCTCTGTGATGAACACTCTCTCTCCCTCTGTCTGTCTCTCTCTCTGTCTCTCTCTCTCTGTGATGAACGCTCTCTCTCTGTCTCTCTCTCTGTCTTTCTCTCCCTCTGTCTCTCTCTCTCTGTCTCTCTCCCTCTGTCTTTCTCTCCTTCTGTCTCTCTCTGGATCTTAAGAGTTCCTGGAACACTTCTATGTGAAGTACGGGAGCTTTATCCCCTTAAGTGAGAGTGATATCATGGAGCATCTGAAGAAGACTTGCAACTCAGAACTCACCAACAGGCAAGTTCGCTCCAGCTCCTCCCTTCCCCCCGTATCCTGGTCTCTCTCTGGTTAGCCTCGACTGCAGACAGTACGGCTGGCAAGGCTCACCATACTGACTGTTTGACTGCCGTTCATTTGTCAAATTCGTTTTTGGGATGGATCAGATACACACTAACAGTGTGGATAAACACAGGTTTTAAACTTGAGTAGATCCATTCAGTCAGTGAGGGGAATTTATACTCTGGTGTAACCCCCCCATCTTTGTCTGTCGGAGCAGGAAGCTAAACATCCATTCGGAGGTGGTGAAGTACAAGGCGGGGCTGGCCTCAGCTCCTATGACGTCGTTCATGGTGACCTATAACAAACACACTCTGACCCTGGAGGACCTAAGCACACTGGATGAGCAGAACTGGGTCAACGACCAGGTAAGATAGTGCTGGACTTTGAACACACAGATGAATGGATAGCTGTCAATAATGGGTGGATGTAGATATGGACGGTCTTTCTCTAGATCGCTCTGTGTTCTGTTTCCAGGTCATAAACATGTACGGGGAACTGATCCTGGAAGCGACTCAGCACAAGGTGAGCACATCGGGCTCCTCGCACATCCATACGGTGTGTCTCCGGGCATGTGCACGGGCGGCTCGCACTGCGCTTTCCCCCGTCCCGTTGCCACGGTAACTGAGCTGTGCTGTCCTCCTCCGCAGATCCATTTCTTCAACAGCTTCTTCCACAGACAGCTCGTGGCCAAAGGCTACGAAGGGGTGAAGAGGTGGACTAAAAAGGTAATGTCTTACAGGGTTTTCACCTGTGTGTGTGTGTGTGTGTGGTAATAGTGTGTGTGTGTGTGTGGTAGTAGTGTATGTCTGTGGATTTATGTTTGTATTTAATCAGAATAGTAGTTAAGGCAGTGTGTGTGTTACAGGTGGACCTGTTCTCCAAAAGGCTGCTGTTGATCCCTATCCATCTGGAGATCCACTGGTCTCTCATCACGGTGGACATGACCAACCAGCACATCAACTACTACGACTCCCAGGGCATCGTCTTCAAACACACCGTTGACGTGAGTGTCGTCATCCAGGTCCCTGGTGGAAAGCCCCGGAACTACACACACCCTTTAATCCTTGATTTGGTCCGTTCGCAAGCATGTCGTGCCTGATCTAAGGTTTCTGTTGCCCATGGTCCCTTCAGAACATCATGAGATACATTCTGTCTGAAGCCAAGGAGAAGAAGCAGGCGGTCTTCCAGAAGGGATGGAAGATGATCATAAACAAGGTAGGGTGTGTGTGTGTGTGTTCACAGTATGAGGAGGGATGCCTAAATGTGTCCCAGACAATGTTATTGTAAATGGTTGACAGCTGGAACAGGATGTTTGCTTCCTGTGGACTTCCTGTTCTCCTTGGTGTCGATGTTGTGATTGGTTCTGGGGATGTTGTCGCCTGACCTGTGATTGGTCGTCTCCCCAGGGGATTCCCCAGCAGAAGAACGACAGTGACTGTGGCGTGTTTGTCCTGGAGGTGAGTCTGGCTTCATCTGGACACTCTACGTCTGCTGTACTTAATCTCCCACATTGCATTGGCATCTGTGGACAATGTGCAGAAGAAAAAGGAAAACACATTCAAGGTTGAATCTTTGCTTCTCTGTCCGGCAGTACTGCAGGTGTCTGGCCCTGAAACACCCTCTGCAGTTCACCCAGGATGACATGCCCAGGGTCCGTAAGAGAATCTACAAGGAGCTCTGTGACTGTGGCCTGAGTGCCTGAGCCAGCAGCTCTGAGGGCCAGTATCGTCCAACCAGATCCACCCTTACTGCCTGGGTGCTCCAGCACTGCCCTATCAGATGGACCCTTACTACTATGTAGGGCGAGAGTAATACACAACAAACACAACGAGAAGGAAGCTGTGCTCTTGACAAGTCGAGTATGTTTGCCAATACGAGATGGAATAGATGCCCCCTTATTCCTTAGAGGAGGTTAAAGGTGTCCTGATTGGTCAGTTTTAGCCTTTTACATTTCGATTTTGTTTTCCTGACCATTCTGAAGCGGGATGCCCCTTCGCTCACCACAACGCCTCCTCTGCTGTTCATGATCACAGGCTGGCTGAGCCAGGGAGCTGACGTCCGTTCCAAGAACAAACCCATGTGACATTTAATAACCTGTCTACTCGGGTCAACCGTTGAACCGAGCTATCTGGCAGAGCAGACATTTTCAGATGAAACTTGAAGGATCCAGCGTGCTGTCTCCTGCTATGTGTGCAGATGGACGAGGCCAACAGAAGCTGTAAACTGAATGTAACGTTAGGACGGGCTATTGACTGTCTATTCTTAGTTTGCTTTCTTCTGAGCACCTCGCCAGGTTACGCACTGTTCAGAGCTAGCTATGAGGTTAGCTCACGCGCCGACCAGAGTGACGAGGGAGCTGGGTTGCAGTTGAAGAACATTCTCCCAGACAAATGAACCCTCACCTCTGCTCCTGTTAGAACAACCAGACTCATACAATTATTACATCAGACCCTAGGTTGACTGGCAGTGAACATGTAGGAAACATAGCTAGTACTATTGAACACACTGTATTGCATTGTATCGCTCAAGTTATTTTTTAAAACACTTTTCTAGATTAGGCTGGTCTATTGGTGTGTGTGTTGGTTGCCTGGTAACAACAAATCTGGGACCAGGCTAAGTCATGAAACAATTAAAGTGTTAATGATCACAGCTGAATTATTGAATTATATTTGTGTATACTGGTTCAATTGCTTTGACTTGTGTTGATATAAATTATCTATGGTTTTGATTATGTTGTGTTGGGTGGTTGGTTTGGGGTTATTTGGACTAACTACCAGTGCAATCAGACCTTGAGGCTGAATCCATTCTTCAGGTACATTAATTTAGTTTTATTGGTATTTGAACTGTATTGTAGGTAGTGCAAATGACCCCAATAGTTGATTTCTAAGTTTAGTATATTTAAGTTAGATTCAGGTTCTGTTTTTCCATGTTGCTCAAATTCCTAAAAGTGACATTTGCAATTCCAATTGGACAACTCCAGCCACAAAGCTTTCATGCAGCTATAGCTGAATTAGATTCACATATGGCAGATGTGGTGTGGTTAAGATTGACTTTATTTAAGTGATTGGGCCCCCAGACCATATAGACCTGGAAAAAGGTTACCCTGACCACAGGTGAGGTACAGGAGTAAGACGTGCTAAAGGATGCCCTTGTGTTTCGTTTTTGGTATTTTTGATGATGTAAAACAGTACTACTGTGACTGTGGCATGGAGCCAATGTTCTGGGAACTTAAAGTGGGCCTGTCAATGTTGGAACGCTTGAGCAAACTGTAGAATACATATAAAGATATGGTCCTCTTACGGAGTGTGTAAAGTTACTTGAAGCATAACAATAAAGCTGTCCGACAGTGTCTGCTTCTGACCTTGTACCGATTGTAAGGAAACAAGGTAACAAAAACAATGTTTATTAGAAAAACATGCACAGTTTGGGTGATGAAAACATGAGTGGCAGATGTAGACTATCAGCAACTTCAGACTAAAATGGAAAAACGTAAGTCTTCTCAGAGCACAGAAGTCACAAAATAAAACAAGATAAAAAAAAAACCACCAGGAGCAACCCCCCCCCCACCCCCACCCTTCAATAAACGAGAGTTTAAACCTCAGATCTACCCCCACATCTCCGCTTCAACTGAAATCTCAGCTGCTAAAAACTCTGGCGTCCCTCTAGCGCTCTCTGTAGAGTTAACTTCCCGTACCCTCCCCTGGCCGGGTCATAATCTTGTCTATATTCATCCCTCACCTGAAAGAGGCAAACACACACAACACAGAACATAGAAGGACACAGGAACAGGGGCAAGAGCACAGCCGCTCGTTATCGAGTCACTACTTTCCCATAGCCGCCCCTGGCAGGGTCATAGTCTTGTCTGTATTCATCTCTGACCTGAGGAGAGAAAGACAACCCACTTGTTTCTGCCACACACCAAGACTTGTCTCCTCATGAGAGATCAGAATGTAGTCTTTTCATTACAAATATCAAAAGAAGTCACGAGAAAACATCAATTAAATAAATTAGGATCCCCTTAAGATTTTAACCCCTCTAAGTATGTCTCCCGGCCAATCACCAGACAAACGTCAGCCATGAGAACACATACCCCTCCCCTGTTTACCCAGAATCCCTGGACTTACCTGCCCCCCTGACTTGCCACGGCCATACTGCCTGCCTTCTTTAAAACCGGCGTCCCAGTCTGTCCTGATGATCCTGTCGTCCAATCGCGTCCCGTTAATAAACCTCATGGCGTGTTCAGAATCTGCACGTGTGTAGTACCTGGATTGGGGTTAAGGTCTGGGAACAAGAGAATGAGCCAGAGAGAGTGGACAATACACTGTGTTTGAAGGAAGATATGTCTAGATTAATAATGTATTCATTTAGCAGACCCTTTTATCCACAGGGATGTACAGGGGAAGATTTGAACCTGTAACCTGGATATACAGTAGAAATTACAGAGCTATACCCATCCTACTGACATAGTTGAGAGTGATTGATACTGTATGTGGGATATGCCTCAGAATAGTAACCCTATTCAATTTTGCCTTGAGTAGCAAGCAAAAAAAAATCACATTTCTACCTGGAGTGGACTTTCATAGCTCTGCTTGAACCGAGTAGCTTATCGAAAAAGCCCAAATAAACGTTTTCGACCCTAGTGAGGAGTCAACGTGAAGGATACTCTACAAAGCAGAATCCACACGCTGTCTTCTTCACCTTGTCCAGGCCGATGATGATCCTTTTGACGTCTCCGCTCTTGGAAAAGAGTTCATAGACCTGCTCCTCGGTGGTGTAGAAGGACAGGTTGCCCACATACAGCGTGTTGCTCTGTTTCAGCAGATTCTCCTGCTCATAGCGGTTACCCTGAACACAGAGTGTCCCGAAGACACCGGGAGATTAGTGAGGAGTGGTAACCAGCATATTTACACACCTTTCACTCGTCTTGTTTGATTCAGGTCCACAGAAACGTTATGGATACGAACCAAACACACAATTTCGACCTTCTAAAGATCGAACCAGTAGATGTGCTTTAATGTTGTTTCTATCAACGGCTCTGATTCAGATGTGATGTGCATGTATCACTCCAAATAGCGGTCTTAGTTAATAGGAAAGCATACGTTTCCTCAGTCTGGCTGGGGATGTATGCCAATTTACGAATACCAGCTAGCTCTAGCTAGCTAGCCAAACACAAGTGAGTTCTTCACTAATTCAGTTTAAATAAACTTGGTCATTTGATTTACCTTGAAATGCTGGTCTCTGTATTGGCTTATGTCAACGTAAGAGTCACTATAAAGAGCATTCAACTTAATGGACATTTTGATTTTAACTTTACTGAAACTTCGTCGTTTGTCTTTCTAAGCTAGCAATGAGCCTGCTCTCACGGACCAGCAGAACGATGAAGGAAGTTACTTTCGGTTGATTTCATAAAATAGTTTCAAAATAAAGGACCAGACCAAATTAACTTTTATTTTACACTTTAGCATTTGGACAGTCATGAGATAATTGTATTTATACTCAACCAATCACAAAAGAATAGCTCTTCATATACCAAAATCTAGCGATTTTTGCCACCGATGTCACATGTTATGGCACAACTCAGACCATCCTCTTATTCTGAAGACAAATTCGCAAAACCGGAAACGAGGACTAACGACTAATTTGCGTTCGCAGGATGCGGAAACACGCACGGTTTCTTTCAGCTAGTCCGGTCAAAATATAAAACCGACTAGGAACGAAAAGTCATATTACGTTCTGCAATGTCATAACTTGGTCACCCCGGTGAACCATTCAAAGGTAAATTGCTGTTTGGATCATGTTTGTTCGAGAAAAACATTCACCACATATCAATCCGGCATCTAATAGCACTACTTGTAAGCATTGTAATTGTAGCATACATTGTCTGGAATAAAATATGATACAAGCGGTAGGCTATGCTTTTATTCAACGGTACTGTACCTTCTTAGCTAGCCTAGCTACTGTACAATCAGTAGATAGTTAATAATAGTAGCAAGCAGGATTCGCTTGGATAGGCTACCTGCCTTGTGTACGTGTGACATGATTAAATAACACTGGCATGTTTCTCGTTACAGGGGCGAAGTGTCGGAGGTAAAGGACCTTTATTGTACAAAGATGGGCATCATTCGTCTGTTATTCACGTTGCTAAACAATCCTCGAGTCATCGAGAGACTGGCTGATTCTCGTCCCATTCGACGTGCAGCTCAGATCACAGCCTTTGCCATTACCAAGGCACAGATCGCGGGGAAAGACGCATCTGCAAAGATGCTGAAGTCGGATACCCTCCGCCAGGTACGAGAAGAAGCCGGTGGAAGGATTCCCCGAGGCGTGGGCGATATAGGGTCCAGATTTAGAAGGGTGCGAGAGACATTTGTCAAGGAAATTAGAGAAGGTTTCAGAGACGCATCAAGGCAAATAAAAAAATGAAGTTGAAAAAATAATGTCCACTAAACCATACAGACTTTGTGAAGGACCTCACTGCCTATTTTTAAGCCTCAGTCCCATTGATGTGACTGTCAAGTGAATCAAAGGAGTAAACGAAAATGGGTGCAAATTATACAGCCATTCGAAATCGGTATTTGGCAACATTATATGTTAGGTGTGGTTAACAAGTACTGTAGACTTGACAACACTTCTGTGTGCTGGACTGTTAGTAAATAAACAATCAACCACACAATTTCTACCCACCTGCCATGCACAGATTGCACACACACTGCTTTGTCCTTGATGGCTGCTCTTAACCAGTTCCACTGACTGGGTTGACAAGAGATATGGAATGTTTCGAACTGTTTGCCAAACAGTTGAATTGTTCATCCCGAGGTTGGGATAATTGAATTATAGCTATGTGTTATGTGTGAACTGTACCCATAATTTAATAAAAATTTATTGTTGCCATAATCTGAGATGCATCTTAAACTACCAAAAGAGATGGGAATAAATCATCAACCTGATGACCGACCTTGTAGTCTTTGACATACGTCCAACTTAACAGCCTATAAACAGTGTCCTTACACTGCAGTTACAGCATGAAACCCCAAGAGGAACTTTAGTCTGTCTGTCATCATGTTCAAGCACACTGTAACCCTGTGACCTGTTTCATTATCAGGCTATAAATGGAACCACCACAGCCTATTGCACGTAGTTATAAAGACACAGTGTCCCAATGACAGTTGACAGGATGTAAGATAATAGCATGGAGACCCATTGTCCAACCATAGAAGATGACATAACAGACCACATAGGCTTTTTCATATGCTGATATTTAATAAGAATAACAGAGAAAATACTTAAAGCAGTATGTAGCTATACTTCTGCAGACACACTGGCCTGGCAACTAAATATTAGTTACATATTTATCATTTCATCAAGATATTGCTACGACTGTTAAGGCAAGCAGTAGTTCTGACAGAAATGAGTCAGTACATATACACTGATATGGTACCTGAGCATCATAGTAATAAATACATCTCTCATTAAAATACACATTAAATGGAGCAGATATGATCAGGACAGGACCATGGGTTAGCATTAGGGCATGTTGAGATGAGGACTGTGTGTTTGAACACTGTCAACATAGAAGCAGCAGGTCAGAATTGGGGCACATTCTTATGACATTCTTATGTTAAGTGGGGTTATGGTTCATTTGAGACCATTTCAAGCATATGTTTTGCCCATTCAATAAAATGTTCCACTTTGACACAAAATATGTTCCATATTAAAACACAGACGGATGTTCCTCGTCATTCTATGTTCTCCCCAACGTGAACGGAACTGCCGACCTGCACGGCCGCATGTCTGGAGCCACAAGCTGTATCCAAATAAATGAATATTAAAACTGTGCCTGTGATTAGCGGTAATTCGATTCAGAGCTAAGAAACAACTAAAAATCGTAAGTGCAAAGGTTTCCTTTGATTTTTCTATGTACTACTTGGGGAGAACAAATGAAGACAACCACCTGTTGACAAAAATTCCGCATTACACAAACACAGACCATGTGGTCCCAGTGCAACACTAATGCATATTCACTGATATGGCATTAGCTCATAGCATGTGCAGGACACGGCATATTCCCAGATATGGCGCGTGCCCGTTAAAGTAGTACAGTAGTCAGTGTAAAGCATAAGAAAGCGACTCCAAAGAGACACAAAAAACACTGTATAGTAAAGCATGTAACAGGCAAAAGCATATGCACTGATATGGCAGTCACCCTCAGTGATGCCATCGATGAGTCATCGCTCTTACTGAATGGGTTCACCCCGCCCTCTGGTCCAAGGGTCAGAGGTCATCACCAAAAGTCAAAAAGTAGCTTCAACATGTTGTCCCCCCCCCCCCCCCCTTAATCATTTACACCCACAAGTGCAAGTTCATCTAGTAGAGTAGTCAGCAATCACTGTAAAAGACAAGAGGACATGCTCAAAGGCACTGTTGGTGATTGACGCGCAGTTGAAGAGTGGTAGCTGATAAACAGAGATGGGACTGGAGGGCAGTGGGTGGGTAAGGCAGGTTGGGGGTGGGGTGAGGTGGGCGGGGCTAGGGTGAGGCGGGCAGGGGCTAGGTTGAGGCTGGGGTGAGGAGGGGTTGAGGCTGGGAATGTGGCTGGGGTGAGGGCGGGCTGGGGCTGGCGTGAGGAGGGGTTGAGGGTGGGGCTGTGGCACTGGTTGGAGCTGAGGGCAGGGGGGACGTGGGGTCAGGAGCAGGGGAAGAAGGCCAGGGACTAGACGTGTCTAGGCCCAGAGGAAGGAGAGCGCAGAGCTGAGCAGAGCCACCAGGAGCAGGGAGGCAGAGGACCTCACTGGGAGAAAACAACATCAAGAAATCACTGAACTGAATGACCTGAATCTATCTGAAAGAGTGGATGTCAAAGCAGTGTCTACATGCCATTGTTTGTGGGAGTGTAGCGTACCTATACTGGAGGAGTTACACTCCATGTTGGTCAGAGAGTGCATATACTCCTGCCCCAGCCAGTCCTCGTAGGTCTTCCTGTCGGCCACACCGATCAGGGCAACGGTGGAGTCTTTAAAGATCAGGTCGGTTCCTTCATAGCCGGTCGAGTCAAACATCCGGAAGCCTGGGCCTGCGTCATCTTTAAAGTAGCCCTGAGAGCGAGGAAGTGAGCGAGAGCATGTTGTCATTACAGAACACAACGTTAAATGTCTGACTTGATGTGTGGATGATGAAAGTGAGGTCGTCGTCGTCCCCCCATCCTGTGGGCAGGATGGTACAGTCTTACCTGGGCTCTGTCCAGCAGGCCGAAGACAGCATGGATGTTGGTGTCGGGTCGTACCATGACGGCGTGGGAGGGGACACGCGCCAGGTTGCAATGCTGGTACTGAGTCACCTCCACCCTGGAGCCCTGAGGACAGAGCAGCTGGAACTGGGAGGACTTGAGGTCCACTGCCCACGACTCCCCAGAGTTACCTGTCACATGCAAATTACACGTTTTGTTCAAGAGAAATATTGGGGCGCCTGGACATGATCTGCAGATAATTGTCGATGGAATGTTGTTTAGTGCGTACGCAGACACATACTATTCACTCGCACTACACGTTGGTCATTTACTCACACAATAACCCACTTGCGCAGACACACACACACACACACAGACACAGCTTGTACCGTCAGTGTTTTGGAAGACTGTGGAGTGTTTGATGAAGGCCACATCCCCTGATCCTGAGGCTAGACACCTGTACAGAATGAAAGCTCTGGTCAGTCACACACACCTGTTCAGCTGTCCCCAGAGATGTGTGTGTCTGAGAGCATTGGCATTGTGGGACTTGATGTTCTTTACCTGAAGGCTCCCTCGTATCCGTCAAACAGGTCCTTGTCCTTGTCACATTTGTTCTGTCCGCTGCTGTCCCCTTTACAAAGGTCACACAGGTTGCTAGGGAAACCGGGCTGGTTGGCCCCAGGGACACAGCTGCTCTGAAAGAACTCTCCCGCCGCTAAGAATCATGGGTAAAAAAAAGGAGACAGTCAGACACACGATGGAAAAACTACAAAACTACGGAAGACCACGGTGCACCCCCCCCCCCACACACACACACACACACACCCCTCTCTCTAACACACACTACCTTGAGGTATGTCGCACGGCTGGGGTCTGATGATACCCTTGTCCATCAGTGTTGCCATGGGAACATTCCAGCCAGCGGTGCGGCCGTAGCCCGTGTGGCAGGATCTCTTTCCCCTCAGGTCATCTAGAGTGTGGATGTCCTGGTTCGACTTCTTCACCACCGCCACCGAATAGTAGATACTACCATCATAGTCCCCTAGAGGGAGATGGAGAGAGAGATAGAGAGAGAGTGAGAGAGAACGATAGAGAGAGCGAGAGCGAGAGAGAGGAACAATATAGTGATGAAGAAGGAAGCAGAGAGAGGGATAGAGTGTTTTTTCAAGGATTATGGGTAACACTGGGTATCCAGTAGCTCCTACCTGTGTAGCTTTCTCCGGTGGCAGGAACCAGACCATAACTCTTCCCTGCTGTGTAGATGTAGCCTCCATCCAGAGTGATGGCATCGGCTTCTTTGTTCTACACACACACACATACACACACAGGCAACAGTTTGCTGTTTAACCCTCGATACAAAGCTGACTCGAGAGCATTTAGATGTGTCGCTGGGAAAAGCCTCGATGCGATGACATCCTACCTGGATCTTCTTCATGCAGTCTTCTACTGAGGAGCCGTACAAACACTGGATGACAGGTCTCAGGGACTTGTTGTCCATGGCGACGGCCATGTCTGCACACTTCTGCTGCTCCCCGCTCGACAACACACACCAGCGCAGGCCTTCAGGGACCTCTGGAAACACACGCAGAAGACGACGTGGAGAAGATGGAGAAGAGTAAGAGGCAGGGGTGGAGGATGGAAGGAGAGGAGAAGGATGAGAAGGTGCAGAGGAGGGGAAGAGAAGGTGGAGAGGAGAGAAGGAGGAGAGGGGAGGATGAGGAGAGGAGGAGATGTGGAGAAAAGAAAAAGGAGAGGAGGAGAGGTGGAGGAGAGGAGGAGAGGAGGAGAGGAGGAGAGAAGGTGGAGAGAAGGTGTGAGAGGAGGAGAGGAGGAGAGAAGGTGGAGAGGAGGAGAGGAAGAGGAGGAGAGGAAGAGGAGAGAAGGTGGAGAGAAGGTGGAGAGGAGGAGAGGAGGAGGAGAGGAGGAGGAGAGAAGGTGGAGAGAAGGAGAGGAGGAGGAGAGAAGGTGGAGAGGAGGAGGAGAGAAGGTGGAGAGGAGGAGAGGAGGAGGACAGAAAGTGGAGAGGAGGAGAGGAAGAGGAGGAGAGGAAGAGGAGGAGAGAAGGTGGAGAGGAAGAGGAGGAGAGGAAGAGGAGGAGAGGAAGAGGAGGAGGGCTCACCATTAGGATTACAGTCCATGGCTCTCAGGGCGTTGTGGTAGATGTCTCCCATCCACACCTTAGGATCCTCAGAACGAGCTTCAAGGAACTGTGTGGACGAATCACTGAAGAGCAGGTTGGTGCCTTCTACTGAGGAGAACATGGAGAAGCCAGACTTCTGCTGCAGGCGGAAACAGTACCCCAACACAGGGTTAGAACTTAGAAAACCAATTCAGGAACCAGGACTCGACAGACAACCTACACCAAGTCAAAGGGCCTAGAGCCTACCCACCAGGCCATCTTTCAGCATCTGGTAGACCAGGGAGCTGCTGATGTCATGGCGGACCACGATGCCACGGGCTGGCACCCTGACCAGGTGGCAGCGTCGGTACTCTGAGACGGGCATCCGCGTCCCGTCGCGGCACAGCAGCTGGTAGTCGGAGGAGCTCAGGCCCTGGGCCCAGACCTCCCCAGAACCTGAGACAGAGCAGCGGTCATGAAGGGTACCTGTCAGTCCTTCTACCCCATACTGTCTGTCTGTATATCTCTCTGTTTTTCTGTCTGTTTGTCTGTCTAACTGCCTGTTTCTATCATTGATAGAACATTCTCTATCTGTTTTTCCAGTTTTCTTTGTCAAGTTTCTCTGGCTCGCTGGCTGGCAGCCTGTTTCTCTCCTCGCCTGTCTGTCTGACTGTTGCAAAGGAAGATCAGCGTACCATCAGTGTTTTCTGCCACAGTTGTGTGTTTCACAAAGGCCACCTCTCCTGCATCCTCAACCAGGCACCTACATGAGAGAGAGAATGAGAGAGAGACACACAGACAGAGAGGAAAAGACAGAGAGAGAGCGAGAGAGAGAGAGAGAGAGTGGAAGAACAAGTAGTAAAAGAATGAGAGGAGAAAAAGACAAAAAGAATATTGGAAACAAATCCTACAGGTGATGTATGTAGTATGAATGCATCTGAGTGCGTGTCTGTGTCTGTGTTCATGTCTGTCTGTGTGTGTTACCTGAAGGCACCGCTGTAAGCAAAGTACTTCTCGTCCGTGGTCATGTCACACACGTGCTGCCCCGCCCCGTTGCCCACACACAGCTTACACAGGGAGGGGGGGTCGCCATGCGCCCCTGGGATACAGCTGGCACTGAAGAAGTCAGCCACCCCTGGAAATACACACACACACACACATAGCATTCACACACACTTCATTTAGACAACAGTACAAAAAAAACTGTTGTGTGTGTGTGAGTCTGCTTGTGTTTACCTGTGTGAAACACACTTGTATGTGTGTGTGTGTGTGTGTGTGTGTGTGTGTATGTGTGTGAGAGAGAAATAGATGGGAATCCTACCCTGAGAGATGTTACAGCCCATGACGGACATCTTGCCCTGGTCTATCAGGTAGCCCAGGGGCATGTTCCAGCCGGCCGTGCGGCCCTTGCCTGTGTGACAGGTCTTACGGCCCCTCAGAGAGTTGATGTTGACGCTGGGGTTTGCCTTCTTCACCACGGCAACAGCATAGTACACAGTGCCCTCTCCTGCAGAGGTCAAGGTCAAGGTATCAGAGCTGAGTGGTTAACTGAGGTAGTGTGACTTGGCACAGATCAGAAAGGCCGACTCTAAGTGTCTGATAAAGGGTATGGTTTAGGGGCCTGGTTCACATGGGTCAAAATTAACATTTGACAATAAAAAAAACAAAAACTCTATATCATGAGTTCACGTGAGTTGTAAACAGTAAACCTGGATATGGATCAGTTCACAGTACTGCCTGAACTGTGTCACAGTTCTGTGAGTGGGATCAAGGTTCCCTAGAGGCTTCCAGGGAACAGACCCACCAGATAAGGCTGATAGGAGCTCTTTACCTGCAGAATCGGACTCCCCGGCTGCCATTTTGAAGGAAGCCGTTTTCCCCAGTTCGTAGATGTCCTTAGAGTTTACGGAGAAGGCGTCCACTTCGTTCGCCTGTGTAACCAGAGAGTGGTGGTTATGTCGGACCGTTCAGTTCAGGGCCGTAATCATAATATATTTTGGGGGGGACACATCCCCCCCAATATTCAAATCTGGTAAAAAAAAAATGGTCCCCCCCCCCAGAATATATTTATATAAAAATAGAAATTAAACATAAATGTGCTACGCTACGACAGGCAACTATGCACGCTGTCCAAAATTATCATAAGACATGTAATAACTAGCTAAACTTCAAAAAAAGAAAAGGAAATTTCCCCAGCAGATTTCGTCCCCCTTAATAATGTTGACTCCATGGCTACGGCCTTGGTTCAGTTCAGTCTCAGCCTAATACATCACCTGTGTGTGACGTTTTAAAAAACGGTATTTCAATATTCGTAGTCATTTTATAATGATAGTAACTGAAGTAACTCTTTTTCTGAAATGGATCATAAATACCCCCTCCCTTCCGCTCACCGTGATTTTGCGCGCGCATTCCTCCACTGTAGTCACGTCGACGCATTTGAGCTCCGGACGAATTGAAGCTCTCATGAAGGCCTCCGACATGGCGTTACATTTCTTCGCCTCCTCTGTAGAGATCGTGCACCACCGTATACTGGTCTGGCCGGCAGCTGGAGAGAGCAATAACCCGCAATTGAAGCAATTAAATGTAATGCAATGAATTAACTCGGGAATAACTACCACAAGGCCAATGTAGCTACTGTATCCACAATACCCCTGAATCCTCCCTTAATATTGTATTTCATTTTCTGTAGCAAAAACCTTTAAAAACTGACCTACAAGGGGTTCCCTAAAGAACCTAAAGTTAACTTTATTCCTAAGGGTTATCTCGTCTTCTATTTTATATTCAAATGTTTCTATCTAGTTACCATTATTTTGTAACAAATGGTTTTATCTATCCTACAGCAATTTGTTTTAGAGTAAATTATTTATTAGGCTACTTATTTCATAAAATTTTTTTTTGCTGAAAATATTTTTGTAAAAACAGTTGCTGATTATCTATTCATAAATGTAAAACATTTCTTACCAGTTTGCAGTAACATGAAAAAAGAGCCGACTAGAATCCATATGGCCATAGTGATATCGCCCTGGTGCGTAAATGCCTCACTTGCTGTTCAATGCTCGTATTTATAACTGCCTGACCTCTGACTAAAGCTTCAAAGTCCAAATGCCAAGAAAAAATCCGGACGTCGGATGTGAATGAAGTTTTTAGTCTTTATTTACTGCTCAATTATGAAATTCACGCGGCATTTCTTGGTCGCCTGTCTTTTGTAGTTGGTGTGGCTGATGTGTTTACCCCGTGATCCCACCGTCTACCTGAAATGACACGTCCCTACCATCAGTACATGGCCGGTAGCCAAGACCAAAACACTGAAGGCATTGACTGGAGAAAGTTAACCCACACTCTGCTGACCTGGTGCTTTTCCACTGTCAACCGCTTCTGGACGTTTGGGTCTTTCTTTTTCATTTACAGATACAATTACCAATGTTCATTTGAAAGATGACGCCTGCATTTTTGGCATATTGAGAGTGTAGGTAAACTAAAAACCATCATGGAAGTATGAGAAGACAAGGCAGAGGTGTTGTTACTGGGGCACAGACCCCTATTCATATCCCTTTTTTTCTTTCAAGCTTGCTGCGCACAATGCACTACTAGGCTATAGAAACTCACCTTGCTAAACCCACTATAAAACAGTTCAGGGACGCAAGTTTGATATCAGCTTTTGCAGGGACATCAACAATTGAATAGTCAAAAAATTATCCGCTATTATTTGAGCGCAATTTCAGTTTTTTAGCTTGTTTGTATGTTTTAGTCAAAATATGATAATCGGTAGGCCTATCCAGTGGCGAAAATCTGCTATCAATTTTGGGGGGGACAATTATATTAAATGTTCTCAAGAGCAATTCCTGAGGGGGACACCAAAATTACTGCTGTAACACATAGCCTACATTGTAATATGTTAAATGTATATTATTGACATTATTAAAATGTCCTTATGTTTACAGTGATATATTGGATGGGGACAAATCCTATTTTTCCCAGGATGGGGGGTCGAGTCCCCCCTGGAATTTCCGCATATTGGCCTATCATTTAGAAACTTTCTTTAGTTTTGTAATGTTTTTTTAGCCTACCGCAATTCCGACTTGTGTGCCGAGTCCGACACCTAGACTTCTGTGTGCGTGCTGCTGTGGCTATTTGGCAAGCTCAGAAGAGACAAGATAAGATAAACCTTTATTTGTCCCACAATGGGGAAATTCGGGTATTGCAGCAGCAAAGTGGACAGAAGTATACATACAATTTACAAAGTAAGTACGAGATATTATAAAAAACAACAGTTGCATATGGAGACCAAATATAAATAAATACATGTAAATATTGTGTGTGTAGATCAGTGCTGGTTGTATAGTCTCACAGCAGCAGGAAGGAAGGACCTGTGGTCGGTCACCGAAGGAGCTGCTCAGTGCAGAGACAGAGTCCTGAAGCTGCTCAGTGCAGAGACAGACAGTGTCCTGGAGCTGCTCAGAGCAGAGACAGACAGTGTCCTGAAGCTGCTCAGTGCAGAGACAGACAGTGTCCTGGAACTGCTCAGTGCAGAGACAGACAGTGTCCTGGAGCTGCTCAGTACAGAGACAGACAGTGTCCTGGAGCTGCTCAGAGCAGAGACAGACAGTGTCCTGAAGCTGCTCAGAGACAGACAGTGTCCTGGAACTGCTCAGTGCAGAGACAGACAGTGTCCTGGAACTGCTCAGTGCAGAGACAGACAGTGTCCTGGAGCTGCTCAGTACAGAGACAGACAGTGTCCTGGAGCTGCTCAGAGCAGAGACAGACAGAGTCCTGGAGCTGCTCAGTGCAGAGACAGTGTCCTGAAGCTGCTCAGTGCAGAGACAGAGTGTCTTGGAGCTGCTCAGTGCAGAGACAGACAGTGTCCTGGAGCTGCTCAGTGCAGAGACAGACAGTGTCCTGGAACTGCTCAGTGCAGAGACAGACAGTGTCCTGTTAAGGGTAGGATTCATTGTCCATCATTGATGATAGCTACCATCCTCCTCTCTCCCAGCACCTGCACTGTCCATGGGGCGTCCCAGGACAGCACTGGCCTTCCTGATCAGTCTGTCTAGTCTCCTCCTGTCAGCTGTTGACATACTGACTAATAAATGAATGCACTGACTAATAAAGTAAATTGTTAACACTCAAACTTTAGATTTTACTGAGGCACAGCAGATTTATAATGGAGCACGTGGCCCAGTAAAAAGGGTCTAAAGACGGAAAACTGTTGGTGATTCTGTGTACCGTAGGACATCAATGTTATGTTCTCAGTTTCCCTTCTTCGTCATAAACTTTATTACACCTGAAGCATAATTCCAGCATCAGCAATCGCCGTTCCTTTTTGTGTTGCTTTTTGTGCTTCGGCACATTTTCTCTTTACAACTTCTACCAGGAGGGTATGAGGGTTCATTATCCGGATCATATTTTTTTTAATCTTTTCTTGTATCTGACCTTTACAACTCAATCCACATTTTATCGTTTTTTATTACATCCTTAGTGTACGTATGAACCGGATACCCTTTACGAGTGTGTGTGTGTGTGTGTGTGTGTTGGTGTGTGTGTGTGTGTGTGTGTGTGTGTGTGTGTGTGCGTGACTTCAGTACTACTTCACAGGGAGGTTACGTTAGTCTTGCTAAAGAAGAGTCCCCTTACCACAAAGACTTCTGATAAAACAGTTTATTGGCAGTTCTCTTCATAGGGACAGACATGTGGAAGGAGACAGGACGTGTTATATACATATTCAAACAGGAAGTAGAGGTGTTTCAGAGGAAGGAAGCAGTCAGATAGAAAACAAACAATCATCTCTGTGTGTTGTTGGGTTGTGGAGGATGGGAGGGGTCCAGGCAGGAAGTGACCTGCCCTGATGACGCCCCCTGCTGACAGCTGGGTCAGTGGTGCTTTAGGGCGCTTGGTCAGAACTTCTCTTGAAGACACAAGCCAGGGACAGACTCGTCGACATACACAAACACATGCACGCGCACACACACACACACTCTGTCTGGCCTTATGTGGAAGCTTGAAGATATGACATGTTGTTGCACTCCTTGGCAAACACACTGACCCTCAACCACTTCCTCTCCCCTTTCTTGGTTTTCCTATAATAACGAATATTGCTTTAACCATGCACATCACATGACACAAAGAGCTGACGCAGCCGTCATGAGATGGAGGGAGGGGTAGGAGAGCTAGCTGTGATGGATGTCCACCTCTACTTCAGTAACACAGGCTAACCCAGGTAGCAGGGGTGAAAGGTCATGGTTCGATGTTTCATAACCCCTGGCCCTGCCCACTGGGTCCCCGCCCAGCCCCCTCCAACTGTCCTCCCTCCCTTATCAACCAACGTGATCAAAAAGGGGAAAGTAAAGGAAAATATAGTCATATTCATATTTATATATATTGATATTTATAATATCCTTTCCACGATGCAAAGAAAACAAGTTCCCCAGATGCTTTTAAGTCTTGTTAAGTAAAATTCCATATAGACTTTCGTTATAACAAAATAGGCAGACGACTGAGCGCAATCATTCAAATCTCAGTGTACAATAGAATCTCTCATGTATTTCTTATTGGGCGCTTCGCCTCTCGCCAAACACCTGGATCCTGACGGCGACTTTCCTCCACGGAGGCTGTCGTCCCTGAGAGGACAGAGGCGCCAGGGACAAGACCAGGGCAGGTCCTACGGAAGGGGGACACACAGCTGTCCCTCTGGGGCCTCAGTCTGGCTGGGGAGAGGCTGTGATTGGATGGAAGATGAGAGAGAGCGAGAAAGAGAGAGCGAGAGAGAGCGAGAGAGAGCGAGAGAGAGCGAGAGAGAGCGAGAGAGAGCGAGAGAGAGCGAGAGCGAGAGAGAGGGACCGCCCATTGTGCTGGAGTGAAGAACCAAACCTCAACACTCACTGAACCTCGGGGCGGTCAAACGCCACAACACGCACACGCGTGTTGTGGAATGGCGGGGAGAGACACACAGATGTTGGTGTGTGTCCGACACAAGCAGGAAGGAGGGTTAAAGGAGCCACCAGACATCTAGACATGGATGGAAAAAAATCATACAGCCCAAAAACATGCTCTTTAAAGCTAGAACGTGCAAAAGTTAGCCTCTTTGTGTCACTGTTTCTTTACAAACCCATACACGAATGCATTTACTTTCATTAATATGAAAAAAAAACAACAACAAAGAAAAAACAAAAACATAATCATACAGCATATATATTACTCCTAAATCATTTTCCTTAAACATTAAGGAAGTGTAGCATATTCATCTCCCCCAATCAGATGGTCAGACACGTAGCCCCTCCCCCTGAGCAGTGACAGGTATCTGATCCAGAGCCCATGTAAAACACCAGAGTCACACCTGACCACCACGATTAGCGCGAGTGTGTATAGGGCATGTGTGTTTGTGTGTGCACATGTTTATATGAGAGTGTCCGATTTAGGGAGCTCTGTCAAGTGATCATCGTTGCAAACACTACCGTGTCTACTACGAAGTGAGACGTGCAGTGTACTGGAGTGTGTGACTGTGTGTGTGTGTGACTGTGTGTGTGGAGGGCGAGAGGGCCAGCGACGCACACCGAGCCAGGTTTGTAATAGAAAAACAAGTGAAGCCAGAGAAGGAAGAATACAAAGTAAAGAGTCTCCCCGGGTCTCTTTCCCCTCACAGCTTGTCCTTGGAGGGGACCCAGATGAAGGGACCCGACTGCTCCTCGATGATCTGCTTCACCAGCTCGTACACCTCCTCCAGAGAGTCCCCCTCCACCACGGCTGGGGCACGGGGAGGAGGGGGGGGAGATAAAAGGAGGATCGGCGAGAAGGAGGGAAGAGGATGTGAGGATAAAGGAGAGGTGAGAATAGAGAAGTGGAGAGGAGGAGAAAGAAAAAGGGGGGGGGAGGTGTGGAGTTAAATCCCAGTTGTACAGTGGATTATTTTAAGATGTGTGCACGGATGTGTACAGGATTTGTGTGTGTGTGTGGAGGGTTTGTGTGACTCACCTGTGAAGTGCTCAGTGAACTCCAGCTCCAGCTTCAAGGCTCGCTCAAACGTCTTCCTCCCCTGTTCTTCAGTTAGTCTCTTATTCATCTCCCTACAGAGCGAGACAAGGAGAGAGAGAGAGAGAGAGAGAGGTGGGTGAAAAGAGGAAGGGGAGGGGATGGAAATGGAGAGAGGGAGCCATGTTACAGATGGACTGTAACATGCCACCTCTACTCTACTGTATATCTTCCAAAACTCAAATTCCCAGAACCCCCCTCCCCCTAGGCTTGTTCAAAGACCCACACCCTGACGTGACGAGACGGAGTCAAAGAGTTCCGTCGGAGAAAAGTGAGGGTGAACTCACATGATATTTTCTATGGACCGGGGTTTGATGAAGATGGCGATGGGGTGGAGCTGGGCCAGCTGGAGGCGTCTGATGGCGTTGCCCGACACATCCAGGATACAGTGTTTACCCTGGGAGAGAGAGACAGAGAGAAAGAGGGAGAGAGGGAGAGAGAGAGAGAGAGAGAGAAGGAGGGAGAGAGAGAGAGAAAGAGAGAGAGACAGAGAGAGACAGAGAGGGAGGGGGAGAGAAAGAGAGAGAGAGAAGGAGGGAGAGAGAGAGAGGAGGAGAGAGAGACAGAGAGAGACAGAGAGGGAGGGGGAGAGAGAGAGAGAGAGAGAGAGAAGGAGGGAGAGAGGGAGACAGAGAGAGAGAGAGAGAGAGAGAGAGAGAGAGAGAAGGAAGGAGGGAGGGAGAGACAGAGAGAGAGGAGGGAGAGAGGGAGAGACAGAGAGAAGGAGGGAGAGAGGGAGAGAGAGAGAGACAGAGAGGGAGAGAGAGGAGGGAGAGAGAGACAGAGATGGAGGGGGAGAGAGAGAGAGAGAAGGAGGGAGAGAGGGAGAGAGACAGAGAAAAGGAGGGAGAGAGGGAGAGAGAGGAGAGAGAAAGACAGAGAGAAGAAGGAGAGAAGGAGAGACAGAGAGGGAGGGAAAAAGAGAGAGAAGGAGAGATAGAGCGAGAGAGAGAGAGACAGAGAGAAGGAGGGAAAGAGGGAGAGTGATGGAAAGAGACAGAAGAAGAGGGGGGAGCAAAAACGTGCGAGAGAGGGAGAGAGAAAGAAAGAGTATTACAGACATTGCAGCACAGTCATCCTGATATCTCCTCCTCTCCCTCACCTCCCCATCCCTCCTCCTTCCCTGCTGTATTCCTCCTCCCCTCCTCCAATCCCTCCCTCCCTCCCCTCCCCTTCCCTCCTGCCGTCTCTGGCCTCCCTCCCCCGATCTTCTCCTCACCTTGTCGGCCACCTCTTTGACAGACAGAACGCTGGTGCCATACAGGTGGCTGTTGTACTGGCCCGCCTCGATGAACTTGTGCTCCTGGATCTCCTTCTCCATCAGCTCCCTGGATGCCATGAAGTGGTAGTCCCTGCCGTCCACCTCGTAGTCCCGCTTAGGGCGCGTCGTGTCTACACGCACACACACACACACACACACAAACACACACACACACACTAAGAGTTGGCTTGAGGACCTGATGCAGTCGAGGAACCGCTGGCTGAGATGGAACACAGGAACCATGTTCTAGGGGAACGGGAAACCCGGGCAGAGAGGAGTTACTCACGGGGAACACACGACCCAAACTTTTCAGGAAACTCTGAGATGAGGTCATCGTTGATCCGGTCTTTCATTGGTCCGAGAATGATAACAGGGCGCGTGTAGTTGACTGGGGAGAGAATCTGCTGTTACACCCGCTGGCCACCAGAGGGCGTTACTCCCTCAGTAAAGAACCACAACATTAAACATCCAGAAGGAAGTTGATAATTGATGGCACATAATTAAAACATTTCCTCATGTCAATAGAAAAAGAGTAATGGTGGACAGGACGGAAGGAAGAATAGGAGGAGGGGCTTACCTTCCTGCTGCATGACTGGCTGGTAGGTCAGGGCGCCCTCCTCCTGGTCACCTGACGGAGAGAGGACAGCGTGATTGGACAGAGGCGTGGTGTGCGGTGGAGCAAGTGCTCAGCATGCTGCATACAGTATGTGTGTGTGTTAAGATTCTGCTTTGGCCAGCCAGTTGTCATGATGGGGTGAAAGAGTGGGGCTCAGCTGGCTGAGGATCCTGAAGCAGCTGTTTATATGAGAGAGAAAGAGAAAGGGATAGAGCGAGGGAATGAGAGAGAGAGAGAGAGAGGGTAGAGAGAGATGGAGGGGCAGAGACAAAAGGTCGAAAGAGAGAAATATAGAGAAAAAGGGAAAAAAAGAAGGAGAGAGAGAAGCACGAAAGTGCAAGCAGGCACTGCACTTTATCCAGCAGCCCGAGGGAGAGGGGAGAGAGGAGAGAGAGAGAAGAGAAAGAGTGAGCAGCAGAGAAGCTGCAGAGGTAGGACCAATAGCTGTGCAGATGAAAGCGTGTGCACACTCCAGCTCTGTAACTCAAAGGATACTGTGAGCTATACAGACATGCTCAGAACCACACATACACAAACACACACACAGGAAAAGACAGAGAGAGAGAGAGAGAGAGAGAGAGGGAGAGGGAGACAAAGAGAGAGGAGAGAGAGAGGAGAGAGAGAGCCAGAGAGAGAGACAGAGAGAGAGAGAGAGGGAGGGAGAGTCAAAGAGAGAGAACGAGAGAGAGAGCCAGAGAGAGAGACAGAGAGAGAGAGAGAGAGAGAGAGAGAGAGAGAGAGAGAGTCGGAGGGATGGAACTTACGGCAGCTACTCTCACTATCGCTGGCATTAGAGGTTACATGCTCTGGAAGTGACAACAGAGGAGGGTCAACACATCAACGCACACAACTCAAAACACACAGATGCTATTGAACTGAGACAGACATACATAAATACACATGGAGGAGCACTATTAACCAGCGCACGCTTAAGGAAGACAGGGAGCAGACAGGGACCTGCCAGCAGACGGCAGTGTGAGCAACGTCCTGGAAATAAGGGTGTGGACGCAGTACTTTAGACTCTCTCTCACTCTCTCTCTCTTTCTCTCCATCCCTCTCTCTCCCTCTCCCTCTCTCTCTCTCTCTCTCTCTCTCTCTCCATCCCTCTCTTGCACTGATAGCAAATAGCCCTTTCAACATTTACTCAGAGTGATGAACGTCATTATGGGGGATGAATGTTATCACTGGGACTGCACACTACACCATCATCTCCCCCCTCCCCCCTCTCTCACACAGACACACACACACACGCACGCGCACACACACACATCCCCACTGACAGGCTAAACAATGCTTCTGCCTCCTGTCCAAACAGCAGCCCTGTCATTGGCTCCGCTGGGCTGTGGTGGGCTCTGTCACAGTGACTGGAGGATGGGGGTGAGGGGCCCCACTGTTCTGATGTCCACCCCTAACAGCCTGGGCTTATGAAGTGGCTGCCATCGAGCCGTGTTCAGGTGAAGCTGTGTTGAGCCGTGTCGAGCTGTGCTCAGGTGTGTTCACGGGTGTTCAGATGAAGAAGTGATATGGTAGCAAGGGCGGAGGGGGTCTCTGAGAGCTCGGGGGGGGGGGGGGGGGAAGGGGGGTGGAGCTGTGAAGAATGTCTTACCTTTGTCATCAGAGTCCTGAGAGGGAGTCACCACAGGGGAAAACACACCAGAGACAAGAGACACACTTGTTACTGGGGCACACACAACGTGTCTGTGTGTGTGTCTGTGTGTGTTTGTTTGTACGCGTGTCTCTATAAATAATAATCCATTAGCAGGTGTTGTGGCGCCGGGTGACTCATTCAGCAGTGCGCGTGACGGTGACAACACCAGCTCGACGACAGCCAGCATGAGAGAGAGCGTGCCATCATATGACTACTGACTCACAAGTGCTCACCTTTGTGCAGAGGAAACACCTATCCATTTCATGAAACCGAGTGAGCACTTTGAGCCGGCAAAATATCATTGATTCAACACAGATGGAGCTTGACATCATGTACATTTCTGAGAGGTCTCCATGGCAGGGAGGATGGAGGGATGGATGGATGTCGAACAGATGCTCACTCACCATTCTCTCCTCGGACCTGGGGCTGGCTTTGGCCATCTTCAGCCGAGACCTCTCTTTCTTCTCTGCCCTGCATGACGGGAGGAGAGACAGGCCGTGAGACAAGGAGAGAGAGGAGGCCGAGAGGAGGGAGAGACCAGAGGAGAGGAGGAGAGACCAGAGCAGAGAGAGACCAGAGGAGAGGAGGAGAGACCAGAGCAGAGAGAGACCAGAGGAGAGGAGGAGAGACCAGAGCAGAGAGAGACCAAAGGAGAGGAGGAGAGAGACCAGAGCAGAGAGAGACCAGAGGAGAGAGGAGACCAGAGCAGAGAGAGACCAGAGGAGAGGAGGAGAGACCAGAGCAGAGAGAGACCAGGAGAGAGAGACCAGAGCAGAGAGAGACCAGAGGAGAGGAGGAGAGAGAGACCAGAGCAGAGAGAGACCAGAGGAGAGGAGGAGAGAGAGACCAGAGCAGAGAGAGACCAGAGGAGAGGAGGAGAGAGAGACCAGAGCAGAGAGAGACCAGAGGAGAGGAGGAGAGAGAGACCAGAGCAGAGAGAGACCAGAGGAGTGGAGGCAAGAGGTAGCAGGGGGTAAAGGGAGGCTCCAAGGAGCACCTAGATGAAATATTAAACATCATCATGCCTTGAAATGAGCCTTGCTATTCTGGGCTGAGCGCTACTGTGTGTGAGATGCTCTCTGCGGTTCTCCAGTAACTAAGTGAGAGCCGGGCTCAGCTGAGCATGACTGCAGCTGACAGGTGAGTCAGACACGGGGCTCAAACGGACCTGCTAGAGGAAATCACTTCTTTTTTGACTGCGACCTGTAGAGGGGGGGGGGGGGGGGGGGGCTATTCACCAGGCAAAGAAGTGGGATTCATTTCGGGCATCGTTGTCTTTTTTAGTTTTCTACGTTTTTGTGATCGTGAGTCTGTGACTCATCTTTACCGCATTCTAATGAGCCCCACGGCAACGGGTGGAAATTAAAGATGGGTTTTCATTTATTTTTATGAGGCCATTTATGCAACATTTTCATTATTAAAGTTTCATTTATTTTATGCCACCAGTTAAATGTATCTCATCCCCACCCCAAAATTAAATAATTCCCACTGTTGAGTCAGAGGTAAATCCCAGTGACTACAAGCTGCAAATCACATCACCTTCAATTTATTTAAACAACTTCTTCTTGTTGTTTTCTTTTGTAATATGTGTGAGTATTGAACGGGAGGGGGGGGGGGGGGGGGTTGCCTGGGGTTTGAACTGGGAGCAGCTGAGTGGTTGGTTGCCCATGCCAGGCAAGAGCAATCAAGGCCAGAGAGTTGGGGTGTGAATGAGGAGGATGAGGACCTCTCCTCTCTCTCCTCTCTGCTGCAGCACCTTTCTGCTGCTGCTCGTCCTGCCTAGCCGCAGAAGACAGGGAGCACAGCAGGATAGAGAGGGAGGGAGAGAGGGAGGGAGGGAGGGAGGGAGGGAGGGAGGGAGGGAGGGAGGGAGGGAGGGAGAGAGAGAGAGAGAGAGGGAGGGAGGGAGGGAGGGAGGGAGGGAGGGAGGGAGGGAGGGAGAGAGAGAGGGAGGGAGAGAGGGAGGGAGGGAGAGAGGGAGGGAGAGAGGGAGGGAGAGAGGAAGGGAGGGAGAGAGAGAGAGAGGGAGGGAGAGAGGGAGGGAGAGAGGGAGGGAGAGAGAGAGAGAGGGAGGGAGGGAGACAGTAAGAGGAAGAGAGCGAGAGAGACAGTAAGAGGAAGAGAGCGAGAGAGACAGGGAGGGAGGTAAATGGAAAGAGAAACAGAGACAATGAGAGGGAGACAGTGAGAGAAAGAGAGTGAGAGAGAGGGAGAGAATGGGGGATGAGTGAAAGAGAGTGACAGACAGAGGGGGAGGGAGGGAGGGAGGAAGGAGAGCGGGCAGGTGAGATGTTGCTTCTCACTTGTTCATCACCTCACCTCTCCAGCATATGAAATGACGAGAGGGAGCGAAAAGAGGAGAGGCGAGACACGACGCGGAGGGGAAAAAAAGAGTGAGGGAAGGAGAGTGGGGGAGGGGGGGGAGAAAACCATAAATAAATGTAAACGGGGAAAATCAAACTTTCCGGCCCTTTGACAGAACCAGCGGTTCTCAATCCTTCTCACTTCTGTCAAGTCGGCACACGAACAGAGGACGCTCCTTCTTTCCCAACCCTCTTCCCCACCCCCACAGGCCCTCTCCATGACCCCTGACCCCTGACCTTTTCTTGCTGGGGATGACCCCGACCTCCTCCGCCTCTCCGTGCGGCGTCACCAGCCTGGCCTGCCACCACTCCTCGTCCGAGGTGTTCACCACGTGCAGGATGTCCCCGAAGCGGAAGGCCAGCCCCTGGCCCGAGTCCCGGCCTCGCTCGTACTCAAACAGCGCTCTGGGGAGGAACGACACACACACGCACACACACCGTGAAGAGCCGTCAAACACAAACACACAAGTAAAGCAGTCCTACTAACACACACATACACAGTTACGCACAGAGTTAAAGCAGTTACACACACGGATTAGTCATACAGTCACACAGACACACACAGTCACACACACAGGCACACTTCGAGCAGTCACACACACACAAACACACACAAACTGTAGATGCTTGTTTGCCATCCAAGTTTTGGTGTCAATGAATGGAAGGGTCTTATACATGTCCCCGTGACAGGTGAGTCTGCGAGGTCGAGGCTGGGGGAGAGGTCGAGGCTGAGGGAGATGTCGAGGCTGGGGGAGAGGTCGAGGCTGGGGGAGAGGTCGAGGCTGGGGGAGAGGTCGAGGCAGGGGGAGAGGTCGAGGCAAGGGGAGAGGTCGAGGCTGGGGGAGAGGTCGAGGCTGAGGGAGATGTCGAGGCTGGGGGAGAGGTCGAGGCTGGGGGAGAGGTCGAGGCTGGGGGAGAGGGCGAGGCTGGGAGAGAGGTCGAGGCAAGGGGAGAGGTCGAGGCCTGGGTCTTCCACACAGCCAGCGGGATCCAGAAATGAACACATCCGGTCCTCCTGATTACAGCTGCCGAATAAATACGCTGCTCCCTGGAAACAGCTGAGGACGGCGTTTTCGAGCCGTACAACCTGGAACCTTCTTTAGACTAACCAGTCCACAGGGATGCCACTTCCGTATAATAAGCAGGAAGTAGAGCACAAAACGTCTGTGCGTGTGTGTGTGCTCGATAGAGTGTGTTTTTGTCTGTGCGTGCGTGTGAAAGAGAGAGACGGTGTTTCTGTCTGTGTGTGTTTCAGTGAGGGAACTAGAGCTGAAGTAACGACCATCCCCTAAAGTCTCGACCGCCTCATCCC